>NW_022436958.1:23112206-23204737 GCF_009761245.1 Sapajus apella
TTTTTTTTTTGAGACGGAGTTTTGCTCTTGTTACCCAGGCTGGAGTGCAATGGCGCGATCTCGGCTCATCGCAACCTCTACCTCCTGGGTTCAGGCAATTCTCCCGCCTCAGCCTCCCGAGTAACTGGGACTACAGGCATGCACCACCATGCCCAGCTGATTTTTTGTATTTTTAGTATAGGCGGGGTTTCACCATGTTGTCCAGGATGGTCTCGATCTCTTGACCTTGTGATCCACCTGCCTCGGCCTCCCAAAGTGCTGGGATTACAGGCTTGAGCCACCGCGCCCGGCCCCCCTAAATGAATTTCTAACACACAGAAACCATGAGCTATAGTGAAATAAGTGTTGTTTTTAAACCACTAAATTTTGGGCTACTCAATGATGTATCAGGAAAAGGTTATTTTTTTTAAAGCATAATGTAAAATAAAAAATAATTCATAAAGTGAACAATTTTAAAACTTCTATACAACAAAAATACTTTAATCAATGTGAAAAGGCAAGGCACTAACTAAGCAAAGACATCTCAAATGCATTCTAACTGTGTAGAGTACATGTAGAGTAAGAGAGATGAAAAAACAACTTCATGTTTTTTAACTAGGAAAAGAGTATGAGCAGGAAATTCACAAAAGAAGTTTAAATGACAGGCTGGGCATGGTGGCTCATGCCTGTAATCCCAACACTCTGGGAGGCTCAGGCGAGTGGATCACCTGAGGTTGGAAGTTCGAGACCAGCATGACATGGTCTCGAACATGGAAAAACCCCGTCTCTGCTAAAAACACAAAAAATTAGCCAGGTGTGGCGGTGCATGCCTGTAATCCCAGCTACTCGGAGGCTGAATCACTTGATTCTTCAAGAAGAATTGCTTGAACCCAGGAGGCACAGGTTGCGGTGAGCCAAGATTGTGCCACGCACTCCAGCCTGGGCAACAAGAGCAAAACTCCATTTCAAAAAAAAAAAAAGAAAGAAATTTCAATGACAAGTATACTTATGAAAGATGTTCAAACAGACAATCAGAGATATAAAAATAATAGTCAGCTACCCTTTATGACAAGTATGCTTATGAAAGATGTTCAAACAGACAATCAGAGATATAAAAATAATAGTCAGCTACCCTTTAATAATAATTCAGGTACAAATCTTAAGTCCAATTTCTCAGAATCCTGAGACATAGAAACTTACATGCATTTTTTAATGGAATGTTAATTAGTAAAACCATCAAAAAGAGAAATTTGTCAAGAGCTAGTCATTTCAAGGTTTGAGATACAGATCTGCCCCCTGTAACTCATATAAATATGCAGAAGACAACAAGCAGAAGAATATTCCTTTCCACTGAAATAGTGAAAAATTATAAATACTCATACATTCATTATTAGATGGTAAGGTATAAATAACTGCATTATATTCATAGAATGAAAGACTGCTCAACAATTCAAATGAATGGCTTATAGTACATGGATAAACGAGAAACAAAGACTAGTGAAAAAAGCAAGATAGAAAATAATGCATACGGCAAAACGCTATATAAGATTTTAATACATGCCAAACGATACTGTATATCACATACATGTGTGGAATTAAAAAGTACAAATACTTTCACAGGAGCGATTAATATGAATTTCAGGACAGTGGCTGTTTCTGTGGAGATAGAATGGAACTGGATAGGCTATACATGAGGTTTCAAGTGTCTTTTTTATTTATTTTTTAAAATAACTTGAATTATATGCACTAAAAGATTAAGATTTATTAAAGCAAAGTGGTAGGTACATACCATTTCACTGTATTATTTTGTAGTCCACATATGTGCAATGTTTTTAACTTTTTTTTATGTTTTAAAAAAGATTGCAAGGAACAGCGAAAAGGGTTAGGGGCTTGACAAAAGCCGAAAAAGATTTAGAATCATGGTTCTGAAGAATGTAGTAAACTTGGTTCATTAGAAATGCGCCTGTATTAGAAATGGCCTGTATAGGCCAGGCATAGTGGCTCACACCTGTAATCCCAGCACTTTGGGACGCCGAGGCAGGTGGATCACTTGAGCCCAGAAGTTCTAGACCAACTTGGGCAATATGGCAAGACACCATCTCTACAAAAAACACAAAAATTAGATGGAAGTGGTGAGGTGTGCCTGTAGTCCAGCTACTTGGGAGGCTGAGGTGGAAGGATAGTTTGGGCCTGGCAGGTTGGGGCTGCAGTGAGCCATGATCAAGCCACTGCACTCCAGCCTGAGCAACATAGTGAGGCCCTGTCTCAAAAGAGAAGGGAAAGGGAAAGGGAAAGAGAAGGGGAAGGGGAAGAGGAAGAGGGGAGGGGGGAGGGGAGGGGGGGGGGGACAGAGGGAGGGGGAGAAGGGCTAGGGTAGGGAGGAGATGGGAGAGGGGAGGGAGGAGACGAGGGAGGAGACAGGAGAGAGGAAAGAGCTATACAACTGCCAGTGAAAACAATACTGTGTTCACCACCTGGGTGAAGGGATCAATCATACTACAAGCATCAGCATCATATGATATACCCATGTTAACCTGCACATGTACCGCCTTATTTATCTAAAATAAAAGTTGACATTATTAAAAATTTAAATATTAGGCTGGGCGAGGTGGCTCATGCCTGTAATCCCAGCACTTTGGTAGGCTGAGGCGGGCACATCACAAGGTCAGGCGATCGAGACTATCCTGGCCTACATGGTGAAACCCTATCTCTACTAAAAATACAAAAATTAGCTGGGTGTGGTGGCATGTGCCTGTATTCCCAGGTACTCGGGAGGCTGAGGCAGGAGAATCTCTTGAACCAGGGAGACGGAGGTTGCAGTGAGCCGAGATTATGACACTGCACTCCAGCCTGGCGACAGAGCGAGACTCTCCCTCAAAAAAAAAAAAAAAATCAAAAGATTAAAAATAAGTCATGTAAATGATTAAGATAGCATGGAAGCAATATATAGAAAAATTCAAAGTGGTGCTATCTTAGATATTCCCTTAGTTCATTTAACAATGTTTTCTTACAAAACATTCCACTTGAATTTCTCTGCTCTAGAAAAAAGACAACTGCATAATAATCAAAGACAAATTTCTGAAACCATAACGTAAATTTATACAAAAGAATATTTTCTATTAGAAACTTTTAAAGTTACTTCTCTGCTAGAAATATTTTTTCAAAGATACAGTAATTAAAATTTTCTGAATAACGGTATTTGAATGGAAAATGCTTTGATTTTATAAACTGATATAAAGGAAATCTATGAAAACCCTCTTAGATCTTACAAATTCTAAACTTCAAAATGACTGAATAACTTCATGCTTTAGTGAAAACCATTAGAATTTATTAAAAAAGAGGAACATTTTTTGTATTGGCCCTATACTTAAATAACAGAACTAGAACCAGTATCTCATGTCTCTGATCCTCGTGGTCTAAGATTTTACAGCAGTTACTTGATCATCATGTGGGTATCTGTTAATCATTCCCTACTTTTTGAGAACAGGGAGTGTGTTTTGTGTATCTCAGTTTTCTGGACATCTCACCCATAATAGGTGTTCAATAAATAATTATTTGTCAAATGACTGAAATGCATTTAGCCCCTAACACAGATACAGTCTCAAAATCTCTGCAACAGACTAGCGAGCCAAAACAATCTTTCTGGGACAAACCCACTGGCTCTTTTAGCTTAAGATCTGGCAAATTATTTAGGGGAATTATCTATATTCAAGACCTCTATGTTTAATGATACTCTCCTAATATCTCAGGCAGAAAGCAAACCATTTAGATCTAATATTCCCTTTAAAGTGAGAAGACCAATAGACAGCTCTTTAGGATATATATAGCAAAATAACTTGGGGAATGTTTACACTTCATAGACTAATTATGATTCAAAATGTCAAGATTTGTTGAGAGAAGGTCACTGGATTTAAAAAAGAATGTAACTTGTGATGCACAAAGGAACTAATTCAGCAGTGTGGTGGTAACAGAAGAAAAATTACCTTTATAAACATAACAATAACAATCTGGTTTGGCTTTCTTATATATTTTTAAAGCCAACTTTGCCTATTATGCTTTAAAACTACAATAAAGGAACAATCAAAATTGAAAAGAAAATTCTGCCAGTCTACAAAACATAGCTGAAGCTAAAAGGGAAGTTATGGTACTACCACCTGTTTGAAGTTGAGGACATAGGTCAGGCATGAAAACAGAGAACAGACATGGAAAAGACTTACCCACCACACTGTCACAAGCTCTCCCTTGCCATTCACCAAAAGCATTCATCCACGGTTGCAGAAGCACAGCTCAAAGTGAATGAACATAGCCACTCTTTAGCATTTTCATGACCCAGATTCCAGAGTGGTTACAAGCTTGCTTCATCATGGAGTGGGCTAGAAGGAGAAATCTCTACAGTTGGAAATATATAAAGAGAACCACTGTAGGAGAGATAGATACCAATCTTCTTATTTTCATAGCTTTGAAATAGTTGCAATAGAGGCTGCAGAGAAACACGGAAAGAAGAAGAATTCATCTGCATACTCTTAAGTAAGTAATAGAGCTATATAAATCTGCCCTTATGTGAGCATGAGTTAACCAGAGAAAAAAAAAGAAAGCTGGATAAAACTTCTGTCCTTGGCCGGGCGCGGTGGCTCACGCCTATAATCCCAGCACTTTGGGAGGCCGAGGCGGGTGGATCACGAGGTCAAGAGATCGAGACCATCCTGGTCAACATGGTGAAACCCCGTCTCTACTAAAAATACAAAATATTAGCTGGGCATGGTGGCACGTGCCTGTAATCCCAGCTACTCAGGAGGCTGAGGCAGGAGAATTGCCTGAACCCAGGAGGCGGAGGTTGCGGTGAGCCGAGATCGTGCCATTGCACTCCAGCCTGGGTAACAAGAGCAAAACTCCGTCTCAAAAAAAAAAAAAAAAAAATTCTGTCCTTAAAAGGCATGAAATAAACACAGTATGTCAAAAAGATTAATGAAGAAAACATATAAATGAGAACACAGCCAGGTACGGTGCTATGTGCCTGTAGTCTGAGCTACTTGGAAGGCTAAGGTAAGAGGATCACCTGAGCTCAGGAGCTCAAGACCAGCCTGGCAACATAGCAAGACCCCATCCAAATAAACAAAACAACAAATAAACAAATGGCTGCCTTCTACACTCAAAAAAGAAAACAAAGAAAACTTTATCTCTGTAAGACAAGTTGTATAGTGTATAAAATAATATAATAAACCAAAATTTAGTAATTTAACCCAATCCCCATCAAAACTCAAGAGTTATTTTCTGGAATTTGTCCAAAATGGTCAAAATATTCTTATCCAGCTACCAATCTGAAAAGTGGGATACCAAGGAAGAAATAAGATGAAAGAAACAATTCAAAGACTACAAAAACAATACTTTGAATTTTTTTTTTTTTTTTGAGATGGAGTTTCGCTCTTGTTACCCAGGCTGGAGTGCAATGGCGCAATCTCGGCTCACCGCAACCTCCGCCTCCCGGGTTCAGGCAATTCTCCTGCCCCAGCCTCCTGAGTCGCTGGGATTACAGGCACGCGCCACCATGCCCAGCTAATTTTTTGTATTTTTTTTTTTTCTTTTAGTAGAGACGGGGTTTCACCATGTTGACCAGGATGGTCTCGATCTCTTGACCTCGTGATCCACCCGCCTCAGCCTCCCACAGTGCTGGGATTACAGGCTTGAGCCACCGCGCCCGGCCTAATACTTTGAATTTTTAAAGTATATTTTTAAAAGTGGTATCTCAAACTCTTAGAAAGGGAATAATTAGGCCGGGCGCGGTGGCTCAAGCCTGTAATCCCAGCACTTTGGGAGGCCGAGGGGGGGGGTGGATCACGAGGTCAAGAGATCGAGACCATCCTGGTCAACATGGTGAAACCCCGTCTCTACTAAAAAAAATATATATATATATACAAAAAATTAGCTGGGCATGGTGGCGCGTGCCTGTAATCCCAGCGACTCAGGAGGCTGAGGCAGGAGAATTTCCTGAACCCGGGAGACGGAGGTTGCGGTGAGCCGAGATCGCGCCATTGCACTCCAGCGGGTAACAAGAGCAAAACTCCGTCTCAAAAAAAAAAAAAAAAAAAGAAAGGGAATAATTATTCAATAAATAGTACTAGACAATTGGCTAGTTATTTCTGAGAATAATTAAATTGGATTCTTAATTCATAGTTCCAGATTTCCAAGTCAGATTAAAAGGAAACCGTTTAAAAATATCTGCAGAAATAGACCGGGCATGGTGACTCATGCCTGTAATCCCAGCACTTTGGGAGGCTGAGGTGGACAATTTCTCCTGAGGTCAGGAGCTCGAGACCAGCCCAGCCAACATGGCAAAATCCCATCTCTAATAAAAATACACAATTAGCCAGATGTGATAGCACATGCATGTAATCCCAGCTACTAGGGAGGCTGAGACAGGAGAATTGCTTGAACACAGGATGCAGAGGTTGCAGTGAGCCGCAATTACACCACCGCACTCCCACCTGGGCGACAGAGTGAGAAAGAAAGAAAGAAAAAAATTTGTAGAAATATTTTAACACCTTAGTACAGAGGATGACTTTCTTCGAGCCATGGCCCCTATATCAGAGACTACTCACTAACCCCTCAGTGTCCACTCTTCTTTTTTCTCTTAGTGATAAAATCCCATTCCCTACAACCACACAAAAAACAAATTTTGCCTGGACATTTTATCATCTAGCTGCAAGTTTCATTTTCCAATGCTCTCTTGAAACCTTCGGCTAAGTTCCAGACAACTTGGCATTAATGAAGTGATGTGTACAACTTCCAGATTACAGTTGTAAACAGGCCTACCTACCACTTCTTTCTGCCTTCCAGATGGTTGAGAGAAAGCAACAACTAGCACAGCCTGCTTGAACCCACAGATGGAATTCACTGTTTGTTTTTTTTTTTTTTTTTTTTGATACAAAGTCTTGCTCTGTCACCCAGGCTGGAGTGCAATGGCGCGATCTTGGCTCACTGCAACCT
The DNA here is from genome assembly GCF_009761245.1 of Sapajus apella. NCBI lineage: Eukaryota > Metazoa > Chordata > Mammalia > Primates > Cebidae > Sapajus > Sapajus apella. Next base: position 23,119,170 of record NW_022436958.1, read on the forward strand.
TCGCCTCCTGAGTTCAAGCAATTTTCCTGCCTCAGTCTCCTGAGTAGCTGGGATTACAGACACCCGCCACCATGCCCCACAAATTTTTGTATTTTTAGTAGAGACAGGGTTTCACCATGTTGGCCAGGCTGGTATCGAACTCCTGACCTTGTGATCCGCCCACCTCAGCCTCCCAAAGTGCTGAGATTACAGGCATGAGCCACGACACCAGGTCAAGAATTCACTGTTTTAAATCTGTTTTCTACCTCATTTTTTTTCTTTTATTTTCTTTCTTTTTTTAATAAAAAGCCTTCCCTTCAGTCCCATCTACCACATTTTCTTTAGGTGATATAGTGATCATTCTTTTCATTTCACAGCTAGTAAGTAGTTGTATAGTGAAAAAGAACATAAATACTCTAAGTCCACTGCCCTTCTGGAATTTCACTATTACAGATATTTCTGTGAGAAATGTGTGTGTTGTGCTTGCGTATGCATCTGCTTATTTCCTTAGGGTGAAGTAGAATCACTGGACCAAAGAGTACCATAGCCAGGCGCAGTGGCTCATGCCTGTAATCCCAGCACTTTGGGAGGCACAGGTGAGCAGATCACTTGAGGTCGGGAGCTCAAGACCGTCCTGACCAACATAGTGAAACCCCGTCTCTATTAAAAATACAAAAAGTTAGCCAAGTGTGGTGGCAGACACCTGTAATCACAGGAAACTGGGAGGCTGAGGCAGGAGAATCACTTGAACCTGGGAGGCAGAGGCTGCAGTGAGCTGAGATCTGACCATTGCACTCCAGCCTGGGTGACACAGCAAGACTGTCTCCAAAAGAAAACCACAACAAAACATGCAAAAAGAAGAGTAAAGAGCCTGAAAGAGGTAAAATATACTGGAGAAAAAATAGAAGTGCAGTCAATTCAACAGGCATATATCAAGTGTTTACCATATTCTAGGCACAGATTTATACAGAGTTATAACATTAAGGATATAAAGGTAAATGGAGAAATTCATTAAATTAAGAAGGCTTAACAAACCTTTGCCTCCAAACAAGCAAACACTCACATAATCCAAATGAAATTAAGTAAAACTGCTTTTGAGGTTGGACTACAGTATTTGCCACTAATTAATTATTAAACCTCTCTGTGTCTAAGATTCCTAACCTGTAAAGTGAGGAATGGAGACCCTAGATCACTCACCTCTAAAATTTGAAGAGTCAAAACAATGTTGGCAGACTAGAAATTGGAATAATAGGTCAAAATCCAGAAAAAGCATGATTTTAGTCCTTTCTATGTACTTTATATGTACTTCATTAACATGATTATAAAACCCTTGTAGTGATACTAGTATGTACTTAAGAGTATCAAATTTTCAAAAGATAAAACTTTTAATATGACTGAATATGAAATCTCCAAAAATACATTCTTACCCAAGGGAAGAATCTCTACATTTTCTTTCAGTCATAGCAACTGCGTTTAGACTACATGAAGTTTGAAGGACAGAAAGCTTAATTCTACAAAGCAACCTAAAATGCTAGGACCAAAATTCATACACATTAGTAAAATATCTTTCCTTTGAGATCTAAAAACTTAATTCCTGAGAAACAAATAGCTTCACAACATTATCAAGAATATAAATTAGCTCCACAATTTTATTTAAAAATTCAACTAAACCCAGCTGGCCTTACAGAGAGTCAGTATTGGAAATCTGAATTTGATTCCTAAATTTACTATACACTACCTATATAATCTTGGGCAAGTTACTTAGTCACATCTCAATTTCAACTGTAAGTGGAACAAATATACTACCTACCTAAGAGAATTCTTGTGAGGATTACACAAATAAATATATGGAAAGTTCTAACAGCATAACATCAATGTGGTCAAAAGATATTGACAGGTAATTAAGGAAGAAATAAAAGCGATCAGTCTGGTCAACAAAGTGAGAACCCAACTTTACAAAAAATAAAAATAAAAACAAGCAAATAAATAACGGTGGCAAATACATGAAAATAAACTAAATCTTACAAATAGAGAAATGCAAATTTCAACAATCTTGAATCATCATTATGTACCAATTAGATTATCAAAGGTTTAAAAAAGAACCTAGAATTGGTAGTTTTAGAGGGAGTATAAGTTGATACAACCACTCTGAAAGGCGGTTTGGTAACAAGTATAAAAATTTTGGCTGGGTGCGGAGGCTCACACCTGTAATCCCAGCACTTTGGAAGGCCAAGGGTAAGTGGATCACCTGAGGTTGGGAGCTTGAGATCAGCCTGATCAACATGGAGAAACCCCGTCTCTACTAAAAATACAAAATTACTCGGCCGTGGTGGCACATGTCTGTAATCTCAGCTACTAGGGAGGCTGAAGTGGAAGAATCCCTTGAACTCAGGAGGCAGAGGCTGTGGTGAGCTGAGATCGCACCACTGCACTCCAGCCTGGGCAGCAAGGACAAAACTCCCTCTCAAAAAAAAAAAAAAAAAAAAAATTGATCCAGCCACTTCTTTTTTAGGAATGTATCCTGTGCAGATAATCACAAGGGTAAAAAGTCATATCCATAAAAATGCTCAACATGGAACTTTCATAATTTTGAAAACTTAGAAATCATTTAAATGTCTAATAATGGATAATTACAGTATATCCATAAAATGATCTTGCAATTATTAATAATTTGTATTCTTAGGCCAGGTGCTGTGGCTCACGCCGGTAATCCCAACACTTTGGGAGGCTGAGGCAGGTGGATCATGAGGTCAGGAGTTCGACACCAGCCTGGCCAACATGGTGAAACCCCGTCTCTACTAAAAATACAGAAAAATACTAGCCGAGCATGGTGGTGTGTGCCTGTAATCCCAGCTACTTGGTAGGCTAAGGCAGGAGAATTGCTTGAACCCCATGGGGGCAGAGGTTGCAGTGAGCCAAGATTGCGCCACTATACTCCAGCCTGGGTGACAGAGTGAGACTCCGTCTTTAAAAAAAAAAAAAAGAATTTATATTCTCTACACTAGTTAAAAAAGGAAAGTGTGGCCAGGCACAATGGCTCACACCTGTATTCTCAGCCCTTTGGGACAAGGAGGCTGGAAGAGCACTTGACCACAAGAGTTCAAGAGCAGCCTGGACAGGCAACACAGTGAGACCCCCATTTTTCTAAAAGTTTAAAAAATTAGTTGGGTACAATGGTGCATGCCTCTAGTCCCAGCTACTCGGGAGGCTGAGGAGAAGGATCACTTGAGGCCAGGGAGTCAAGGGTGCAGTTAGCCATGACGGCACCACTGCACTCCAGCCTAGATGACAGAGTGAGATCCTATCTCTAAAAAAATTTAACTTAAAAAATAAAGTGTTTCCAAACATATTATTATTATTATTATTATTTTTTTTTTGAGACGGAGTTTTGCTCTTGTTACCCAGGCTGGAGTGCAATGGCACGATCTCGGCTCACCGCAACCTCCGCCTCCTGGGTTCAGGCAATTCTCCTGCCCTAGCCTCCTGAGTAGCTGGGATTACAGGCACGCACCACCATGCCCAGCTAATTTTTGTATTTTTAGTAGAGACGGGGTTTCACCATGTTGACCAGGGTGGTCTCGATCTCTTGACCTAGTGATCCACCCGCCTCAGCCTCCCAAAGTGCTGGGATTACAGGCGTGAGCCACCGCGTCCGGCTCAAAACATATTATTGATCAAAAAGAAAAAATTCCAAACCAATAGAGTATGACCTTGTTTTTATGTGTGCGTATACTTATAGAGAAGAACATTTACAACATTAAAGTGGTTAGCTCCAGATAGAATTTTAAGTGACTTAACTGTCTTTAAAAAATTATTTCTGCATTTACACTTTCTATAAGTATGCATTATCTTTATAATCAGAAAAAAACTATTTTGATTTCTTTAAATAAATTTGAAAAGCAAAGAACTAAAAGAGGATACCAGTTCATAGTCTAATTATTGTTTTCACTACACAAAATGACTTGCTTGATCCAAGCAAATGTTAAGTTAGGGAGGAAAAATACTTTAAATTTACCCTAAGAGTAGAGAAACCTGACAGCCTAGGGAAAGACAAAAACTAATACCAATTATATGACAAGATTCAACAATATCTCTATCTTAAAACATATCCTCTTCAGTTTAGATTGACCAAAGTCCTTCTATATACCATAAGAAATATAAGTAGGTGCCTTACGATCAGGCTCGGCTGGTCCCACCCCCACAAAAGAACAGCAACCAGAAACTCTGGATTGAGAGTTTCACAGCAAGCACAGCTGAACCCGGGACGGTCCAGCTCCGTGGGGGAGGGGCGTCTGCCATTACCGAGGCAGCCCGCCGTTGCCAAGGCAACCCGCCATTGCTGAGGCAGCCCGCCGTTGCCAAGGCAACCCGCCACAGCAGAGACTCCGCCCCAACAGAGGCGGGCCACCATCCCCAAAGCAGTTCTAACTACACCCATATAAACAGGACTGCAGGGAAGTTCACTCGGCAGCTGGGCGGAGCCCACAGCAGCTTAGCAAAGCTGCTATAGGCCGACAGTGACTAGGCTGCCTCCTTACTGGGCTGGGCAGGTCTGAAGGAGAAAAAAAAAAAAAAAAAGAAGGCGGCAGCATAACGGAAACTCATAAATAAAGCCCTAAATCCCTGGGACAGAGCACCTGGGAACAAAAAGCAGTTTATGAGTACTGCTACAGCAGACCTAAAAGTACCTGCCCAGCAGCTCTGAATGAACAACAACAGAGCTTGCAGCTCACCGTTTGAGCTCCTATAAAGAAGAGACCGTCTCCTCAAGCAGCTCCCTGACCCCTATATATCCAAAAAGACACCTCATAAAAGAGAGATCAGATTGACACTAGGCCGGTATCCTTCTGGGACAAAGATAGCAGAAGAAGAAAACTGGTAACAACCCTTGCTGTTCAGCAGCTGCTGCAGGTGAACCCCAGGCAAGCAGGGCCTGGAGTGAACCTCAGCAGACCTACAACAGAGGGGCCAGACTGTCAGAAGGAAACCAAGAAACAGAAATAACCTCATCATCAACAAACAGACCGTCAATCTGATAGATTTGAGACCCAATCTGAAAGCCAACAACCACAAAGTCGACAGGTGGATAAATCCTTAAAGATGGGAAGAAACCAGCGAAAAAAGGATGAAAACACCAGAAACCAGAACACCTCTCCTCCTAAAAGGGATCACAACTCCTCACCAGCAAGGGAACAAAGTTGGAGGGAGAATGAGTGTGATGAAATGACAGAATCAGACTTCAGAAGGTGGGTAGTAAGAAACTTCTGTGAACTTAAAGAACATGTTCTAACCAAATGCCAAGAAACTAAGAACCTTGAAAAAAGATTTGACGAAATGCTAACAAGAATGGACAAAATAGAAAGGAATATAAGTGAATTGATGGAGCTGAAAAACGCAACACGAGAACTTCGTGAAGCATGCACAAGTATCAACAGCCGAATTGACCAAGCAGAAGAAAGGATATCAGAGGTCGAAGATCAACTCAATGAAATAAAACGGGAAGGCAAGACTGGAGAAAAAAGGGTAAAAAGGAATGAACAAAGTCTCCAAGAAATGTGGGACTATGTGAAAAGACCTAATCTACGTTTGATAGGCGTACCCGAATGCAATGAAGAGAATGAATCCAAGCTGGAAAATACTCTTCAGGATATTATCCAGGAAAACTTCCCCAACCTAGCAAGGCAGGCAAACATTCAAGTCCAGGAAATACAGAGAACACCACAAAGATATTCATCAAGAAGAGCAACCCCAAGGCACATAATCGCCAGATTCACCAGGGTCGAAATGAAGGAGAAAATACTAAGGGCAGCCAGAGAGAAAGGTCAGGTTACCCATAAAGGGAAGCCCATCAGACTCACAGCAGATCTCTCAGCAGAAACCCTACAAGCCAGAAGAGAATGGGGGCCAATATTCAACATCCTTAAAGAAAAGAACTTTCAACCCAGAATCTCCTATCCAGCCAAACTAAGCTTCATAAGTGAAGGAAAAATAAAATCCTTTGGGAACATGCAAGTACTCAGAGATTTCGTCACCACCAGGCCAGCTCTACAAGAGCTCCTGAAAGAGGCTCTACACATATAAAGGAACAACAAGTACCAGCTCAACTAAAGGGCAAAACAGCCAGCTAGCACCAAAATGGCAGTATCAAATTCACACATAACAATATTAACCCTAAATGTAAATGGACTAAATGCCCCAATCAAAAGACACAGACTGGCAAATTGGATAAAAAGCCAAAACCCATTGGTGTGCTGTATCCAGGAAACCCATCTCACATGCAAGGATACACAAAGGCTCAAAATAAAGGGATGGAGGAAGATTTACCAAGCAAATGGAGAGCAAAAAAAAGCAGGAGTTGCAATTCTCGTCTCTGATAAATTAGACTTTAAAGCAACAAAGATCATAAGAGACAAAAAGGACATTACATAATGGTAAAAGGATCAATGCAACAAGAAGAGCTAACGATCCTAAATATATACGCACCCAATACAGGAGCACCCAGATACATAAGGCAAGTTCTTAATGACTTACAAAGAGACTTAGACTCCCACACAATAATAGTGGGAGACTTTAACACCCCATTGTCAACATTAGACAGATCAACCAGACAGAAAATTAACAAGGATATCCAGGACTTGAACTCAGACCTGGACCAAGCAAACCTAATAGACATTTACAGAACTCTCCACCCCAAAGCCACAGAATATACATTCTTCTCAGCACCACATCACACCTACTCTAAAATTGACCACATAATTGGGAGTAAACCACTCCTCAGCAAATGCAAAAGAACGGAAATCGTAACAAACAGTCTCTCAGACCACAGTGCAATCAAGTTAGAACTCAGAATTCAAAAAGTAACTCAGAACCGCACAGCTTCATGGAAACTGAACAACTTGCTCTTGAATGTTGACTGGATAAACAATGAAATGAAGGCAGAAATAAAGATGTTCTTCGAAACCAACGAGAACGAAGACACAACATACAAGAATCTCTGGGACACATTTAAAGCAGTCTCTAGAGGAAAATATATAGCAATAAGTGCCCACATGAGAAGCAAGGAGAGATCAAAAATTGACACCCTATCGTCAAAACTGAAAGAGCTAGAGGAGCAAGATCAAAAACACTCAAAGTCTAGCAGAAGACAAGAAATAGCTAAGATCAGAGCAGAACTGAAGGAGATAGAGACACAAAAAACCCTTCAAAAAATCAATAAATCCAGGAGCTGGTTTTTTGAAAAGATCAACAAAATAGACAGACCACTAGCCAGATTAATAAAAAAGAAAAGAGAGAACAACCAAATTGATGCAATAAAAAACGATCAAGGGGATATCACCACAGATTCCACAGAAATTCAAACCATCATCAGAGATTATTACAAACAACTCTATGCACACAAACTAATAAACCTGGAAGAAATGGATAAATTCCTGGACACTTGCCTCCTGCCAAGCCTAAACCAGGAAGAAGTCGAAACCCTAAACAGACCCATAACAAGGTCTGAAGTTGAGGCAGCAATTAAGAGCTTACCACCCAGCCGGGCGCGGTGGCTCAAGCCTGTAATCCCAGCACTTTGGGAGGCCGAGGCGGGTGGATCATGAGGTCAAGAGATCGAGATCATCCTGGTCAACATGGTGAAACCCCGTCTCTACTAAAAATACAAAACATTAGCTGGGCATGGTGGCGCGTGCCTGTAATCCCAGCTACTCAGGAGGCTGAGGCAGGAGAATTGCCTGAATCCAGGAAGCGGAGGTTGCGGTGAGCCGAGATTGTGCCATTGCACTCCAGCCTGGGTAACATGAGTGAAACTCCGTCTCAAAAAAAAAAAGAGCTTACCACCCAAAAAAAGCCCAGGTCCAGATGGGTTCACAGCTGAATTCTACCAGACATACAAAGAGGAGCTGGTACCATTTCTTCTGAAACTATTCCAAACAATACAAAAAGAGGGAATTCTTCCCAAATCATTTTATGACACTAACATCATCCTGATTCCAAAGCCCAGCAGAGACTCAACAAGAAAAGAAAACTTCAGGCCAATATCCATGATGAACATAGATGCAAAAATCTTCAATAAAATACTGACAAGCCGATTGCAACAGCACATCAAAAAGCTTATCCACCATGATCAAGTAGGCTTCATCCCAGGGATGCAAGGCTGGTTCAACATACGCAAGTCTATAAACGTAATTCACCACATAAACAGAACCAAAGATAAAAACCACATGATTATCTCAATTGATGCAGAGAAGGCCTTTGACAAAATTCAACAGCCCTTTATGCTAAAAACACTCAATAAGCTAGGTACCGATGGAACATATCTCAAAATAATAAAAGCTATTTATGACAAACCAACAGCCAATATCATACTGAATGGGCAAAAACTGGAAGCATTTCCCTTGAAATGTGGCACCAGGCAAGGATGCCCGCTCTCACCACTGCTATTCAATATAGTATTAGAAGTTCTAGCCAGAGCAATCAGGCAAGAAAAAGAAATAAAGGGTATTCAAATAGGAAAGGAGGAAGTCAAATTGTCTCTATTTGCAGACGACATGATTGTATATCTAGAAGACCCCATCGTCTCAGCCCCAAACCTCCTGAAACTGATAAGCAAGTTCAGCAAAGTCTCAGGATACAAAATCAATGTGCAAAAATCACATGCATTCCTATACACCAATAACAGACTTAAAGAGAGCCAAATCAAGAACAAACTTCCATTCACAATTGCCACAAAGAGAATAAAATACCTAGGAATACAACTAACAAGGAATGTAAAGGACCTCTTCAAGGAGAACTACAAGCCACTGCTCAACGAAATCAGAGAGGACACAAACAGATGGAGAAACATTCCATGTTCATGGTTAGGAAGAATCAATATCGTGAAAATGGCCATACTGCCCAAAGTAATTTACAGATTCAATGCTATCCCCATCAAGCTACCAATGACCTTCTTTGCAGAACTGGAAAAAACCACCTTAAACTTCATATGGAACCAAAAGAGAGCCCGCATAGCCAAGTCAATTCTAAGCAAAAACAACAAAGCGGGGGGCATGACACTACCAGACTTCAAACTATACTACAAGGCTACAGTAATCAAAACAGCATGGTACTGGTACCAAAACAGAGATATAGACCAATGGAACAGAACAGAGGTCTCGGAGGCAAAACAACATATCTACAACCATCTGATCTTTGACAAACCAGTCAAAAACAAGCAATGGGGAAAGGATTCCCTGTTCAATAAATGGTGTTGGGAAAGCTGGCTAGCCATGTGCAGAAAGCAGAAACTGGACCCCTTCCTGACACCTTACACTAAAATTAACTCCAGATGGATTAAAGACTTAAACATAAGACCTAACACCATAAAAACCCTAGAAGAAAATCTAGGTAAAACCATTCAGGACGTAGGTGTAGTCAAGGACTTCATGACCAAAACACCAAAAGCATTGACAACAAAAGCCAAAATAGACAAATGGGACCTAATCAAACTCCACAGCTTCTGCACAGCAAAAGAAACAATCATTAGAGTGAATTGGCAACCAACAGATTGGGAAAAAATTTTTGCAGTTTACCCATCTGACAAAGGGCTGATATCCAAAATTTACAAAGAACTAAAACAGATTTACAAGAAAAAAACTAACAAGCCCATTCAAAAGTGGGCAAAGGATATGAACAGACACTTTACAAAAGAAGACATACGTGAGGCCAACAAACATATGAAAAAATGCTCATCATCACTGGTCATCAGAGAAATGCAAATCAAAACTACATTGAGATACCATCTCACGCCAGTTAGAATGGCGATCATTAAAAAATCTGGAGACAACAGATGCTGGAGAGGATGTGGAGAAATAGGAACACTTTTACACTGTTGGTGGGAGTGTAAATTAGTTCAACCATTGTGGAAGACAGTGTGGAGATTCCTCAAGGACATAGAAATAGAAATTCCATTTGACCCAGCAATCCCATTACTGGGTATATATCCAAAGGATTACAAATCGTTCTACTATAAGGACACGTGCACACGAATGTTCATTGCAGCACTGTTTACAATAGCAAAGACCTGGAACCAACCCAAATGCCCATCGATGATAGACTGGATAGGGAAAATGTGGCACATATACACCATGGAATATTATGCAGCCATCAAAAACGATGAGTTAGGGTCCTTTGTAGGGACATGGATGAACCTGGAAACCATCATTCTCAGCAAACTGACAGGAGAGCAGAAGATCAAACACCGCATGTTCTCACTCATAGGCGGGTGTTGAACAATGAGAACACGTGGACACAGGGAGGGGAGCACTACACACTGGGGTCAGTTGGGGGGAAATAGGGGAGGGAGGGTGGGGGGTGGGAAGCTGGGGAGAGATAGCAAGGGGAGAAATTCCAGATGTAGGTGATGGGGAGGAAGGCAGCAAATCACACTGCCATGTGTGTTCCTATGCAACAATTTTGCATGTTCTTCACATGTACCCCAAAACCTAAAATGCAATAAAATAAATAAATGGGAAAAAAAAAAGAAAAAAAAAAAAAGTAGGTGCCTTAATGAGAAGGAGAAAGGCTAACGAAATAGCTAAGACATTTACTAAACACACTGAAACTTAAAATAATACTGCTTTTCAAGCTGTTCTTAAAGTAATTAAAAGAATTATTCAACATGAGAAAAGAACTGGTTCATTTATGTTAGAGGACTTAAGTGATTTAAAGAAAGTTATGTCAAACTGACTGAAACCTCACTTATTTTCACTTGTTGTTGATTACCTATAAAAATATCACCTGCTGACAAAAAGAAAAACCTAACAACATGGAAAGATAATCTTTCCCTAGTATCAACACACGAAAACTTGTTTTTTTCCCTTACAAAAACTCTAGTGCACTACGTAGCTTTCTTATTTGAATTCAGGAAAAGAGTACTAAATGAAGATTAAATTCAAAGCGAAAGGAACAACACTGAATAGAGTCAAGAAACAGACTGTAGTTTCAATTTTCTACTAACTCAGTCTTAATTTCCTTATAAGTAAAAGAAGAAGATTGACAAGATCTTTACTTTTAATGGAGTATCGGTGATATGACACACTTAAAAAATTCACAGTCCATGAAGAAAAAAAGTTCTATGGTAAAATAAGTCCAGAAAAAATGTGCACACCCTTTGCCCTTTTTGGAGATCCATAACACAGAAAATGCTTAACTTTGTATAACCCAATATTTCCCAAAATGAGAGACAAACTAAATGTCCCTCAACAAAGGAATGATTAAAATTACACATCTCTCTGTGTGTGTGTGTGTGTGTGTGTGTGTGTGTGTGTATTTGAGATGGAATCTCAATCTGTCACCCAGGCTGGAGTGCAATGGTGCAATCTCAGCTCACTGCAACCTCCCTCTGCCTCCCAGTTTCGAGCCATTTTCCTGCCTCAGCTTCCTGAGTAGCTGGGATTACAGGTGCACAACACCACACCCAGTCAATTTTTGTATTTTTAGTAGAGATGGGATTTTACCATGTTGATCAGGCTAGTCTTAAACACCTGACCTGATGATCCACCCGGCTCGGCCTCCCAAAGTGGTGGGATTACAGACGTAAGCCACTGCACCCAGCCCACTGTATAATCTCTTTAAAGAAAACATTTATATATATATATATATTCACATGGTAGATTTGTGTGACATAGGTAGAAAAGATAATCAAACTACAGAATAATGCATATTTTAACTAGATTCTATATATATATATATATTCATATACATATAAAAAGGTCTGAAAGAATGCACAGCAAACCATTTTAAAGTAATTCTGGAAATTGCAATCAGCAAGGCCAAAACGAATACATCTACTTTATGAACTGACAGATTTGAGTTTGTCCGGTAAGAATACATCTTTTTGTAATACAAATAAGTAGCCAACAGAAAATATAAATGCCCTGTAGAAGTTCACATACTTTTTTTTTTTTTGAGACTCTGTAGCCCAGGCTGGAGTGCAGTATGCGATCACGACTCACTGCAGCCTCAACCTCCCAGGTTCAAGCTCAGCCTCCAGAGTAGCTGGGACAACAGGCCAGCACCACAATGTCTAAATAATTTCTGCATTTTTTTTTAAAGAGATGGGGTCTCACCATGTTGCCCAGGTTGCTCTTGAACTCCTGGACTTGACTGATCAGCCCACCTCAGCCTCCCAAAGTGCTGGGATTATAGGCATGAGCTACCAGGCCTGGCCATGAAGATATCCTTTTATAAATTGAGCAAACATAATGCAAGTAATGTATGTTAACCACTTATGAAACAGACTGTAGGAAGTCACAGCACTTGCCAATCAAAAGGCTTAGAGTCAAGTGGAACAAACGTAAGTAAATCAGTTATTACACTACAACTGCTTTCATTCATTCCATAAAAATGTATGTAGTGCCTACTCCGTGCCAGATACTGTCTAGATGCTACTCATTTGTGAAGAAAAATTTAAAAATCTGTTGCCTTCTTCATGGAAAGAAACAGACAAGAAAAATATAAATTAAAAGCATATACATTTCTTGCCTTTTTCATGGGAAGAAACAGACAAGAAATATATAAATAAAAAGCATATAGCATATTTGAAGACCATAAGTATATGGGGGGAAAATAAAGCAGAAAAACAGAGTACAGGGCAGACAGTTTGCGATTTTTACAGTGTTAAAGAGTCATGTGGAAGTGTATATCTGAGCAATGGTTTGAAAGATGTAAGAACAAGCCATAAGGTTATTTGAAGGAACGGCAAATGCAAATAGCTTGAGGGAAGAATGTGTCTGATAAGTATACAAGAAACAACCAGGAGGTTAGTGTAGCTGGCTCAGAGTGAAAGAGAAGAAGTATACTAAGAAATATGAGAGAGGTAAAAGGCTGTGAGGAAGACAATGTAGTATAGGGTCTTGTAAAGACTCTTACACTGTAAGGTCATTGTAAAGTCACAGTGGGGTTTGAGCACAGGAGGGATGGGATCTGATTTAGTTTTTTTTCTTTTTTTTGTCGTCAGGTTGGAGTGCAGTGGCGTGATCTCAGCTCACCGCAACCTCTGCCCCCCCAGGTTCAAGTGATTCTCCTGCCTCAGCCTCCTGAATAGCTGGGACTACAGGCGTGTGCCACCATGCCCAGCTAATTTTTATATTTTTAGTAGAGACGGGGTTTCACCATGTTGGCCAGGCTGGTCTCAATCTCTTGACCTCGTGATCCGCCCACCTTGGCCTCCCAAAATGCTGGGATTATAAGCGTGAGTCACCGCACCTGGTCTGATTTAGGTTTTAAGACGAACACTTTGGTTGCTATGTTGAGAATAGACTCTTGGGAGTAGGAGCAGAAGCCATTTAGAAGGCTACTACAAATAGCCAAGAGATGATAGTAACCTGGGCTGCAGAACAGTGAAGCTGATGAAAAGTGGTGAGAATTCGAATATATTTTGAAAGTAGAGTCAACACAATTTGTTGTGGGATGTGAGAGGAGTTATAAGTGGGATATGAGAGGAGTTAAGATATGGAAAAGAAGAGTCAAGAATGTAGGCAAGAAATGAGTCAAGGATGACAGGACATGGTTTGGATCTGTGTCCTCACCATATCTCATGCTGAACTGTAATTTCCAATGTTAAAGGTGGAGCCTGGCGGGAGGTGACTGGAACATAGGGATGGATTTCTCATGAATGGCTTAGAACCATCCCCTTATTACTGTTCTTGCAATAGTGAGTTCTGGGGAGATCTGGTCGTTTAAGTGTATAGCACCTGGCCACTCTCTCTCTTGCTCCTGCTTTTACCATGTGATGTGCCTGTTCCCCACTTCCTTCACCTGCTGCCATGATTAGGAGCTTCCTGAAGCATCCTAGAAGCAGATGCCACTATGCTTCCTGTATAGCCTGCAGAACCATGAGCCAATTAAACATCTTTTCTTATAAATTACCCAGTATCAGGTATTTCTTTATAGCCGTGCAAGAGCAGATTAATACAATAATGTATTCTTGATATGTGTAATAAGAATGAGTTGTCACTTACTAAGATGGGAAAGACTGTTATAGGGATAGACTTGGAGTGGTGAAGTCAAACTTTTGACACTGAACATGTTAAATTTAAGATGCCTAGTCAGTGTGCAGGTAGAGAAGTCAAGAAGACAATTGGCTGTAAGAGTCTGAGTTCATGGAAAAAACCTGGGCTTATACATTTCTTTCTTTAAAAAAAAATAATTAAGCAAATTTGGGAGTCATTAGCATTAAGATGCTATCTAAACCCAGGTGATTGAATGTTTTCACCAACGGAATGACTATAGTAAAAGAACGGAAGCTGTCCAAGGACTGAGTCCTGGAGCAAGGGTAGAAAGATGAAGAGAGTCCAGAAAAAAAAGAAAATCAGAAAACTAAGAGGAAAAACAAAATATAAAATTCTGGACATCAAAGAAAAAGAATGCTTCAAGGAGGACAGAATGATAAACTGTGTCAAACATTGTTAGTTTTGTCAAGAAAGATCAGAACTGAAAACCAATACCTGGATTGAAATCACTGAGGTCAACCAGGGACATCGACAAGAGCAGTTTCAGTAGAGCTGACATAAAGCAGAAGCATTACTGAAGGAAGATCAAGAAAGAATGTCAGGAGAGGAAATTAAAGGTTTCCTTCACTTCTGAATGAAAAGCAGAGATCTGGTGCAGTTGTAAAGGAAACAAAGAGGTCAAGGAAGAACTGTTTTCCCCTAGTATGTTAATGGTAATAATTCAAGAAAGGAAAAAATAATGATGCAGGAGGAAGAAATATGAGTAATATGAAAAGACTATAGACGAGATCGTTATGTTCAGGGTGGTCTGGCCGTAGACTATGAAGGAACCACAGAAAAACAAAAGGGGTTATATCCATTCAATAAAATCCCAGATTTGGGATGGGGGAGGTGAATCTATCAAGGCAAATCTCCCAGAATTACTCCCAGATTCCTTTGAGATCTCTCTCAAAGATGATCCGGATAGATGATGGGTATGGGAATTTCTAGACACATGGAACAAGGAACTGTGAAGACAAAAATCTTAATGGCAATTACATATGTATCTCCCTTTCTAGTAAGCCATCCTGTTTTGTTCCCTCTATGTGATTTGTATGACTATGAAACCGTGTGTGTTCTAATCTATTAAGGCTGATACTAGTTGATACTATAATTATTACACTTTATTACATAGAGCAATGAAATGAGTGCAAAAAGAAAGGTTATTTTCCTGAAAAGTAAATTCTTCTGAAAAACACTTGAAAAAGTAGGTTTTCATTAAAGTTACTGTTAAATTATATGTTGGTAATACAACTATAAAATACTGATCGAAAGCATCATACAAATGTACAAGGACTCTGCACCCAGAAAGTTTTGTGTCTGGGCCAGGCACGGTGGCTCATACCTATAATCACAGCACTTTGGGAGGCCGAGGCGGGTAGACCACAAGGTCAGGAGATCAAAACCATCCTGGCCAACATGGTGAAACCCCGTCTCTACTAAAATACAAAAATAAAAAAAATTAGCCGGGTGTGGTGGCATGTGTCTGTAGTCCCAGCTACTTGGAAGGCTGAGGCAGGAGGTGGAGGTTGCAGTGAGCCAAGATCACACCACTGCACTCCAGCCTGGGTGACACAGCAAGACTCCGTCTCAAAAAAAAAAAAGTTTTGTGTATAAGTTCTTGCTCCACTTTTAAAAATGTGATATGAAACTTATATTTTAGGAATGTAGTTGCAAAAACCACAATAATTTACAATTAGGGGATCATCTTCACAGATAAAATATTGTCTGGCCCCCAACAGACACATCAAAAAAAATATGGCAAATGAATGTGAAAGTTGTATTAAATGTTAACATTTATATGCATTTTTTTTATGATTTCCTTTTTGAGTAAATGAATAGCTATCAACTCCAATTGCACTGATGTGAAGACTGTTGCTTAAAATTCTTTTTTTATATACAGAGTCTTGCTCTGTCCCCCAGGCTGGAGATGCAGTGGTGTGATCTCAGCTCACTTCAACCTCTGCCACGTGGGTTCAAGTGATTCTCCTGCCTCAGCCTCTCTAGTAGCTGGGATTACAGGCACCTGCCACCACGCCTGGCTAATTTTTCCATTTTTAGTAGAGACGGGGTTTTCCCATGTTGGCCAGGCTGGTCTCAAACTCCTAACCTCAGATGATCTGCCCACCTTGGCCTCCCAAAGTGCTGGGATTACAGGCGTAAGCCACTGCACCTGGCCTATTGCTGTAAATTTTGCAAATAATTGTTAAAAGCTATTTTTTAAAATGTTAGGTATGCATGCTAGAAATATTCTAAATAAAATGGTTAACAGACTTCCACTTTCTCCTTGTCTATTTCTGATAACCAGATTTAATAAAATCAGTTAGATATTTCCTACGTGTTAGTTTTATAACTGTAATACAGTAATGCCCTCCTTAAATGACTAGAACTTTGTCCCTATGCTAAATGGCGCTAGCCAGACTGCTTTCAGGTTTTTCAGTCTCCGCTCTTATTAGAAGGGTTGTCAGCTGCGACCTGCTTGCTGCCTGAATGCTTACTTAAAGCTCATCTTTTCAACAGTGTTGGCTTAAATAAATGACTTTTCTTTACATGTCTACTTATCCCAAATTTTTGGCAAAAGTCACATTTACATTGCTAACTGAATAATTTCAAGTATGAGTAAGGCAGATTTCATACTTAGTATCTGAATGTACAAGTCAGTCATTTTTTATGTGCTAAGAAGTAGATGACTGTTTTTACACTATTTAATGTCAGCTTTAACTTTAAAATTTCACATTTAATCTAAAATCATTGCTACTTACTGCTAATTTATTGACAACCTATACATTGCGGTAATGATTTTACAATTATAATTTTTCACATCTGACACAGCAAAAAAGAATTTGGGAGGATCTCAAGACTAAAAGGTATTACTTAACCTTTGAAAATGTCTGTTTTATTTTGTGACCCAGTTTTGTTTCGATTTTTTGTAGGGAAAGTGCTAGGCTATACATACAAATCTGCTGAACAAGAATAAATAAATCACCTACATAGAATTCAGAATTTTTCTTGTAAATTACTACTAACCTTGCTATCAAGCCACCTTAAAAGTGTTATCAATTTTCAGTTGAACTAGTTTATCAACTTCAGACTTATAAGTATCTTAGTAAAGAAAAAAAATCTAAGGAAGACCAATAATTATTATCTTTGTTCTGTATCCAAACACCTCTGATATAAATGAATTATCATCTTGAACATTAATAAACTTAAATCTTGGAACTTTGGGAGGCTGAGACAGGAGGACTGCTTGTGACTAGAAATCAAGAACAACCTGAGAAACCAAATGAGATCCTGTCCCTACTTAAAAATAATATAAAACATTAAAAAACACTAAATAACAAAATGTATTGAAAAATTAAAATTATTCCATATAGAATATACTTAAGCTTGCATAGCATACACTCTAAAACTAAAAAATAAATTGATGTATAAAAGCTAAAATTTTTGGGAGGCCGAGGCGGGCAGATCACGAGGTCAAGAGATCGAGATCATCCTGGCCAACACGGAGAAACCCCGTCTCTACTAAAAAATACAAAAATTAGCTGGGCGTGGTGGCGCGTGCCTGTAGTCCCAGCTACTTAGTAGGCTGAGGCAGGAAAATTGCTTGAACCTAGGAGGCGGGAGTTGCAGTGAGCCGAGATTGCGCCACTGCACTCCAGCCTGGCGCCTGGTGACAGAGCGAGACTCTGTCTCAAAAAAAAAAAAAAAAAAAAAAAAAAGCTAAAATTTATATTTGCCACTAACAGTATGATCCTACAAGATTTTACAAGTCTGAAGTTCACTACCTAAGAAATAACATTTCTCTCCTCCCACCAGTACATCTTCCACAAAGCCAATAGGCACACCCTCCTAAAACCTAAATCTCACTAAACCTAATCATGTCTCTTCTCCTTTTTAATAAGTTAATGTAAAAATTGAAAAAACAAGCTTTAATAATATCCTATCACCTGCAACTTGCTTAATTGCCTATCTAAACCTCATCTTCTAATATTACTTGTTAGCACTTCCTACAATACCTAACCTTTAAGCCTGCCTGTCCTTTCCCACTTTGTGTACCTGGATGTACTTCAACTTACTCATCAAAAAGTCACTAAAATCTAAACTTTTTAACGAGCTAATAGTTATTGAGTAAATTACCAAGTTTAAGACACAGTGCTGTGTTGTAAATATGTAATTCTTTTTTTTTTTTTTTTTTGGAGACAGAGTCTCGCTCTGTCACCAGGCTTGAGTGCAGTGGCGCAATCTCAGTTCACTGCAACCTCCGCCTCCTAGGTTCAAGCGATTCTTCCGCCTCAGCCTCCCGAGTAGCTGGGACCACAGGCCCGTGCCACCACGCCCGGCTAATTTTTGTATTTTCAGTAGAGACGGGGTTTCACCATGTTGGCCAGGATGGTCTCGATTTCTTGACCTCGTGATCCGCCCGCCTCCGCGTTCCAAAGTGCTGGGATTACAGGCGTGAGCCACCGCGCTCCGCCGTAAATGTGTAACTCTTAAGATGCAGCCCTTGCCCTCAAAGTTTAACAATCTGGTGAATTTCTCCCTAAAACCTTACCACTCTCAGAGCTACGTTTTACATATAAATAATATACAGAGAACTACCTTTTACATATAAATGACTGTTTTCCCCTACTAGTCTGCGAACAGAAAGAAAAGTAACTGTGTTATTCATCTCTGATGTTCCAGCACTTAGCAAAACGAATTATAACAGTAGTTACTTAATGCTGCAATGAATTGTATTCAGTATACCATGAACAAAAACAAAAAACAACAACAAAAAAAACACAAGGAGCAATGGCTAACGCCTGTAATCCCAACACTTTGGGAAGCCAATGTGAGAGCACTGCTTGAGCCTTAGAGTTTTAAGATCAACCTGGGCAACATAGTGAGACCCATCTCTCCTAAAAATTAAACAAATTAGCCACACACGGTGGTATATGTCTGCAGTCCCAGCTACTCAGGAGGCTGAGGCAGAAGGATAGCTTGAGTCTGGAGTTTGAGGCTTCAGTGAGCTATGATTGCCTGGGTGATGACCAAGACCCCAGCTTGAAAGAAAAAAAAAAACCTGTTTGCCAAACGAAACAAAATATGGCAACATCTTAGCATTATATAACCACATTTAAATAAGCCTGCCTTCATTTTAACCTACAGTGTAAGATATATCTATGAATTAATGGTGAATCACCTTGGCCAACAATAACTCCAAAGTAAGCTGGGTGTAGTGGCTCATGTCTATAATTTCAACACTTTGGGAGGCCGAGGTAAGAGGATCACTTGAGGCCAGGAGTTGGAGGCTGGCTGCAGTGGGCTATGACTGGCCATTGCACTGCAGCCTGGGCAACAGAGTAAAATACTGTCTCTCTCTCTCTCTCTCTCTCTCTCTCTCTCTCTCTCTCTCACACACACACACACACACACACCCCCACACACACCCCTCTTAAATATGACCACAGTGCATTATTTCCCCAATGAAGACAATTCTTCATTGGGGACGGTACATCCCAAGCTTTGCAGATGTTTAGCACTGCTGGCCCTGCAGACTCAATGTTAATAGCTCGCTTTAGTCATTATGACAAACCAAAATATACAACACGTTGAAAATGCTCCCTAGGTGAATAAACAGCCCCTGAGATGAGAACCACTGCTTAGCTTTGTAGCTCTGTTTGGCTTTATTTACAAATAAATCATATAATCCAGCCACACATCTCTAAAACGAAAACAAAATGTAAGTAAAATAAAAATTATAATGTAAAATTATTTCCTCAAATAAAATGTGCCAAATACACATTTTATATAGTCAGCTACTCTACCTTAGGGAAATACACATAAGGGAAAAGACTAAAGGCAGGCTGAAGCAGTAAGGACCAGAAAGAAAATATGGCATCTAGAGCCTACATGTAGATGCCAGAATTAAACAAACTAATTTATTCAAAAGCAGGATATTCAAGATGATCTTTTTAAATGTAAGAAGAAATCATAAAGAATCTAACTTTTGGGCCGGGCGCGGTGGCTCACGCCTGTAATCCCAGCACTTTGGGAGGCCGAGGTGGGTGGATCACAAGGTCAAGAGATCGAGACCATCCTGGTCAACATGGTGAAACCCCGTCTCTACTGAAAATACAAAAAATCAGCTGGGCATGGTGGCGCGTGCCTGTAATCCCAGCTACTCAGGAGGCTGAGGCAGGAGAATTGCCTGAACCCAGGAGGCGGAGGCTGCGGTGAGCCGAGACCGCGCCATTGCACTCCAGCCTGGGTAATGAGAGCGAAACTCTGTCTCAAAAAAAAAAAAAAAAAAAGAATCTAACTTTTATTAAGAGAAAAATTTGCTAACTACTAATATTTAACACATGGATTGAAACTGCTGCCACTCATAGAATTGAATATTAGGCTTTTTGTGCATTGCCTAAGCTACCTGGCAGGTAGAGTATGAAGTCCACATTGCAGAGGGGCTCACAATAGTATTCTTACTCATCCTGCTCAGAATCATAATTTATGGGTCTATAATGAAGTATATTTATAAATTATGCGTTTCTAAGCCAAATTTCATAAAAAATGAGGGTCTTTAAAAAGATTTCTTCCAAAAAAATTCATGGATTAAACATAATACTACTTAACAGAATCACAAGAAATAACATGAAGTGCCAATGCTAATGCTTTTGCTGCTAGTTATCAGCCACACTGTGAGGAAAAAATGATGATCTCAGCCAAAAAACAACTAAAAATTCAAAAAGAAACTATTTGAGTTATAGTATTTATTATTGTTAACAATCACCCTAAGTTTCTAATTCACTTTGAGAAACTGGCTAATAAGAATATAAAGCATTCACAATTAGCAAAATGTCTTAAGACACTGCTTATATAATCTTTATCTCATCCTATTTCATCTACATTTATTAGTGTAGTGTACAGCTGACATAAAATACTAGAATTTTAGTAAATGTATATAATCCATAAACATATATACATATACTGGTAATCCATGCTCCAAAACATTTTTTACTGATAGGTAAACACAATTACACCCCAGCCTGGGAGAAAGAGTGAAACTCCGCCTCAAAAAAAAAAAAAAAAGAAATCTTCAAAAATAAACATATATGGGAATAGACTGGATATAAGAATTAAAAATTTTAAAGGCAACAATCAGTGAAAAGAAGCTTTAACTCAGGGTCCTAAAGCAAAAAAATTCCAAAAAGGTATGCTATTCCCTAATTGCAAAAATGGGGGTGGGGCATAGTGGAACAGAAAGAAGCAAATGTTTAGCGATCTCTAATAGTTCTTCTCTTCAAAGTCTGGACTTTATATGATTTATTTACATTTCAAGCGGAAAATAAAAAGTGTAAAAAAGTACTTTTAAAAGGCTTCTAACTAGCCTTTAAAAATCATTTTTACATTAAAAATTTTTATTTTTTAAACACATTTCTTGAGTTGATAAACATATAATATTAAATCTGCTTAAATTTAATAGTATTTTAATGCATTATTATCACAGTATAAGATCTATGTCTCTGTTTCCACATTCACTTAAGTAATATCTGTGAAAACATTTTTTCCACAGTGGGATGACATGAAATAATATCAAATCCCATTGCCTGAAAAGTAGATGTTAATACCAATGAATAAAAATCACATTATAAACATTTAAAAATATAATCATTACATAGAAATGAAAAGTCCTTTTCCAGCTATTAAAAAAACTCCTAATAGCTTTCTAGGTAAATGAGCAACTCTGACGCAAATCAAAGTTAAGTTCCAGACTTTTTTTTCTGATCAACAGGCTTCCTGTACACATCTATTTCCATTAAAACAAGAGTTGTAATGGGACATGGCAACTATTGGTGAAGAGTTATCTCATTAATTTCAGTCGCTGGCTTATTTGCCAGTTCCCCGTCTACTTCTGTTTCTATGGCAACAAAACTAGGATAAGGAAAACAGAAGGAGACACTTTAAGATAACAGCTAAATGGGGAAGAGTTAAAGTATTGAATGACATATACAGTAATTTAATTTTAAGAAAATAATCTAAAATATAAAAAGGAAATTGCAGTTCATACAACCTTAAAAATACTCAAAAGGAGGACCTTGCCATTCCAATATTTTTTCCTTGATTGTTTTCATGAAAATGTACTTAAATTTTACTGGTAACTTTTCCAGGAATTTGATTCCACTCCTACTAAGAGTGGCCCAACCCCTCCTCCAAAAAAAAAAAAACACCCAGAAATTGCCAAATGTCCACATTCATTTTGTAGCAAAAATCACAGTACTGGAAGTAATGCTTTTTAAAAAATATTCTATCATATTTTGTGATCCTAATTAGGAATTTACTTTAAACTCTTACTTTATTTAAAATAATTGATTCTAACATGGGCTTTTTTTTTTTTTTTTTGAGACGGAGTTTCACTCTTGTTACCCAGGCTGGAGTGCAATGGCGCGATCTCGGCTCACCGCAACCTCCGCCTCCTGGGTTCAGGCAATTCTCCTGCCTCAACCTACTCAGTAGCTGGGATTACAGGCACGCGCCACCATAACATGGGCTTTTAAGCTGAGCGAAGCAGCTACCTTTAAGTTCAAAACCAGGCTGGGCAACAAAGCAAGACACTATCTCCACAAAAATTTTTAAAACTAGCCAGGCATGATGGTGGGTGCTTGCAGTCCCAGGTACTCAGGAGATTGAGGCATGAGGATCTGTTGAGCCTAGGAGGTTGAGGCTGCAGTGAGCCATGTTTGCACCACCAAACTCCAGCCTGGGCAACAGAGTGAGACCCTGTCTCAAACAACAAAAAAAACAAAGAAAAAGAAAAGAAATAAACCCATCTGTTAATACTGATATGGATATGAACCTTTCACATAGGTATACTTCATATCAATAAATTATGTACAATGTGTCCGGAATGGAAGTTTCCTCAGTAGATTTACAAAGTAATTCTGGGATCATGTTAAATCTGTAAATATTCAATATCATGAATTTTTGTGTTTTCTTTTTTTTTTTTTTTTTTTGGAGACAGGGTCTTGCTATGTTGCTTAAGCTTGAACTCCTAGGCTCAGGCATTCTCCTGCCTCAGCTTGCAGGCGGGAGCCACGGCACCTGGACCAATATCATGACTTTAACAAATCTTTTTTACTGCCTGTTCTTTTTCAAGTTGTTTTATATTCAAAATTATCCTCTTTCTTCTCTTACTCTTAAAAGAAACTCTCTCTCTCTCAACTCTCATCACTCACTCTAGGGGAGGCAAGGTGCCATATCAGACATGGCACGGTGGAAATGACCATGTGATCAAGAACTAAGATCCCCCTCATTGCAGCACTGTTTACAATAGCAAAGACCTGGAACCAACCCAAATGCCCATCCATGATGGACTGGACACGGAACATGTGGCACATATATACCATGGAATATTATGCAGCCATCAAAAATGATGAGTTTGGGTCCTTTGTAGGGACATGGATGAACCTGGAAACCGTCATTCTCAGCAAACTGACAGAAGAGCAGAAGATCAAACACCACATGTTCTCACTCATAGGCAGGTGTTGAACAATGAGAACACATGGACACAGGGAGGGGAGCACTACACACTGGGGTCAGTTGGGAGGAAATAGGGGAGGGACGGTGGGAGGTGGGGAGCTGGGGAGAGATAGCAAGGGGAGAGATGCCAGATGTAGGTGATGGGGAGGAAGGCAGCAAATCACGCTGCCACGTGTGTACCTATGCAACAATCTTGCATGTCCTTCACAGACACCCCAAAACCTAAAATGCAATAAAATAAATAAATGGGAAAAAAAAAAAAAAGAAAAAAACTAAGGTCTCCCATCAACAGAACTGGGACAAGGAAAAAAGGCCTGCCAAGGACCATATGAGCTTTGAAGCAGATCTTCTAGCCCTAGTTGAGCCTTGCAATGACTACTGCCCCAACTGAAAGCATGACAGACACCTCTTGAGAGACTTTGAGCCAAAACCACCTACCTAAGCCACTACTGGATTCCTGAACTACAGAAACTGCAATAACAAATACATTGTTTTAACCTGTTAAGTTTTGACAGATTTGCTAAACAGAATTAGATAAATTGATAAAGTATCTTATTCATCTCTTTATTCTCTCTCACCTCAACACTGAGTTCCTTGCCTGGAGAAGATATTTACTAAATAAACGACAAAGCAAAGCCTTAAGATTTGTGATGCAGTTTGGCCAAAACTCATGCCAAATGGGATTACTCTACTGATAAGGGAAACAAAAATTTAAGCCCCCAACTCCCTATGACAACTAAATAATAAAAAGAAAATAAATGTTCACTTAATAAAATATCTGACAGGCCAATCTGTACCATCGGAGAACAAAGAGCATATCCAAAATCTGTATTTCCACTTTTATCTATCATTATTTTCCTGAGTGATCATGCAAACTTTGGCCAAATCTCTGTATTTTATCTTTGTAGAATCTGGAATGTACTTCTATGTATCCTATCACTTGAAATCTTACCCCTCTTACAAGAATGTTCCTGTGAGGAAAAATTATGGAAGACTTTTACAAAAGTAAACAAAAAAGATTATGTCCTATCTACGGCATCATATCAAGTTATCTGTGCCTTTCACTATTCTTTTTATTTTGGGGCATTGTTTTTCATGGTAAAATATACATACCAGTAGTCCCCACTTATCCATGTTTTCACTTTGTCAGGTTTGATTTATGAGCAGTCAGCCAATGTCCAAAAATAGTAAAAGGAGATTTTTAGGAATAAACAATTTACAAATTTTAAATTGTGTGCCATTCTGAGTAGCATGATGAAATTTTATGCCTTCCCCCTCCATCCTGCCTGGCACACAAAACATCCCTTTGTCCAGCACATGCACTCTATAAATGCTACCTTCCTGTTAATCACTTAATAGTTGTCTAGTTATTAGATTGACAAAACATAGTTATCCACTGGGGGTTGGCCAGCATCCACTGGGTGTCTTGGAACATACCTCCTCGAAGACAAGACAGAGACTGCTGTAATATAAAATTTACCATTTTTACAATTTTTTTTTAAAGCCTACATTCTCCTATCCAAGTACTAACTAGGCCCATTCCTGCTTTGCTTTAGAGATCAGAGATCAGACACATTCTTTAACCATTTTTAAGTGGACACTCAAGTGGCATTAAGTGCATTCACAACATTGTGCAACCTCCACCATTATCCATTTCCAGGCCTTTCAATTTTCTTTGAACTAAATTCCCAGACAATAAAAACACAGAACTTGTAATATTCTGCATGTGCGTTAAAAAAAAAACCAAAAAAACAAGAAAATGCTTAGAAAAACTAAGTAAGAACCTTTTAAGAACCCAAGTTTATATAAAAAAGGCAAATATTTAGCAAATGAGACTAATTTAATAAATTCAAATTTTAAAAAACGATGGTTTTAACCAATCAAACAAGCTAGCATTGATCCTCTATGTTTATAACATGAAACAGATAAATTCCCATGTTCAACTAAATTGAATCATTATTTGACAATTTTTTTTTTTTTTTTTTTGAGATGTAATCTTGCTTTGTCACCCAGGCTGGAGTAGAGTTGCCTAATTACAGCTTGCTGCAACCTCTGCCTCCCAGCTCAGTCTCCCAAGTAGCTGGGACTACAGGCACATGCCACCATACCCAGCGAATTTTTTGTAGTTTTTGTAGAGATAGGGTTTTACCATGTTGCCCAGGCTGGTCTCAAACTCCTAAACTCAAGTTATCTGCCCACCTCAGCCTCCCAAAGTGCTGGGATTACAGGCTTAAGCAACCGGGCATGTTGACAAATTTTTATTTCAACAATAAGTATATTTTGTAGCATGGCAGCTTGAAGATAAATTTTCAAATCTTTAGGTAACCTAAAACTTTGGACTGATACCAAATAATTATTCAATACCTAGATAACTTCTAAGTCAGATAAAATACTGGAACATTGATTACTATGCATCATTTTAAACATACACTTTTGCTTCTTGTTTTTATATACTAATGATAAGCTGTTTTAGGTCATGTTAGTGATGATGTCAATTTTTGCCACTTTAAGAGGTGAAAAAGGGCTGGGCGAGGTGGCTCACGCCTGTAATCCCAGCATTTTGAGAGGCCAAGGCATGTGGAAAACTTGAGGTCAGCGGTTCGAGACCAGCCTGGCCAACATCGTGAAACTCCCGCCTCTACTAAAAATACAAAAATTAGCTGGATATGGTGGTGCTTGTCTGTAGTCCCAGCTACTTGGGAGGCTGAGGCAGGGGAATGCCTTGAACCCGGGAGGCGGAGGTTGCAGTGAGCCGAGATCACACCACTACACTCCAGCATGGGCAACAGAGCAAGACTCCGTCTAAAAAAAAAAAAGGTGAAAAAGACATGTGTACTGTAAAAAGTGGTGTGGTGTGTTGTGTGTGCTCATAAACTCTACTAGTCTGCTAAAATGCTGGTGGTATGACATAGTTCTCAATTATTCACCTCCAACTTTTCTCTGTGAAACAGAAATTACTCTGACTAAAAGTTACAATTAATATGACTGGTTGAAACTTGTTAAATAAGTTTAGCCTAAAGCTGCCTCCTTACATATTTTAAGTTCAGCCTAAAGGTTTCTCTGTACATTCTGAACTATATATAACAAGTTGAGGTATAAACAGACCATAGCCCACTCTTCTGCCAATCACCCAGTTTTGGCAAATCAAATGTGGCCAACGGTTCCAACTGTGTTCAAGTAAGACAAACACTGAGCTGCAACGAATCCAGCTATTTCTCTACCTCACTTCCATTTTCTTTCTTTCTTTCTTTTTTTTTTTTTTTGAGACAAAGTCTTGCTCCTTGCTCCCTCGCTGGGAGCCAGGCTGGAATGCAGTGGCAAGATCTCTAGGCTCACTGTAACCTCTGCCTCTCAGGTTCAAGCAATTCTCCTGCCTCAGCCTCCCGAGTAGCTGGGACTACGGGCGCATGCCACCACACCCAGCTAATTTTTGTATTTTTAGTAGAGACGGGGTTTCACCATGTTGGCCAGGATGGTCTCGATCTCTTAACCTCGTGATCTGCCCGCCCTGGCTTCCCAAAGTGCTGAGATTACAGGTCTGAGCCACCGCGCCCAGCCCCTCACTTCCGTTTTCTGTATGCTACTTTCCTTTTTTCTGTTCATAAATCTTTTTCCACCACTTGGCTGTGCTGGAGTCTCTGGCTAGGGAGGCTGCCTGATTTGTGAATTGTTATTTGCTCAATTAAACACTTAATTTGGCTGAAGTCTTTCTTTTAACAGTCTATACTAGGAGGAATAGTGGCATGGAAGCACAACTAGGTATATGCATTTATTTTCCAGGAAAAGTAGTAGTACTGTCCTAAAGAAGAGATTCTTGGGCATTTTGGTCTCCTGATCTCTTTACACTCTCAGGACTTGTTGAAGACTCCAAAAGAGTTTTTATTTTATGTAGGTTGTAACTCTTGGTGTTTACCATATTGGAAATTAAGACTGATAAATACTTATAAGTGCTTATCTACTATTTTATTTGAAGACAATGATTAATGTATTGCTTATTAGCAAATTTTAGTATTTTTATAAAAATATGTGTGACACCACAGATCCCATTAGAGAGAAGTATTGGCCTAAGGTAAAATGTCTGTCTGTTCAAGAATATAAAAGACAATAATGAAGACCCTAACCTAGAAAGTAAATTGTATTTGTCTTGATTTATAACAGCTAACATAGAAAAGAAGCTACCAAACATTTTATTTTTTATCCATTTACTTTTTATATTTTTTAATTTTTGATTTCCATAGGGTATTGGGGGTAGGGTGTAGTTACATGAGTAAGGACTTTAGTGGTGATCCATGAGATTTTGGTACACCCACCACCTGAGCAGTATAGACAGCACCCAATTCGCAGTCTTTTATCTCTCATCCTCCTTTCTCACCCTTTCCCCCGAGTACCCAAAGTCCACTTTGTCATTCTTATGCCTTTGCATCCTTATATCATAGCTTAGCTCCTACTTATGAGTGAGAACATATGATGTTTGGTTTTCTATTCCTGGGTTTCTTCACTTAGAATAATAGTCTCCAATCTCATCCAAGTTGCTGTGAATGCCATTAATTCATTCCTTTCAACGGCTCAGTAGTATTCTATCTCATATATATATATATAGGTGTGTGTGTGTGTACATATATATGTGTGTGTGTGTATATATATATATACATATATATATATATATGTACATATATACCACAGTTTCTTTATCCACTTGTTGATTGATAAGCATTTGGTTTGGTTCCACATTTTTACAATTACGAATTGTGCTGCTATAAACATGCATGTGCAAGTATCTTTTTCATATGATGACTTCTTTTCCTCTGGGTAGATACCCATTAGTGGGATTGCTGTATCAAATGGTTGTTCTACTTTTAGTTCTTTAGGAATCTCCACACTGTTTTCCATAGTGGTAGTATTAGTTTACATTCCAACCAACAGTGTAGAAGTGTTCCCTGTTCACTGCATCCATCTATTATTTTTTGACTTTTTGATTATGGCCATTCTTGCAGGAGTAAGGTGGTATCACATTGCGGTTTTAGTTTGCATTTCCCTGATCAATAGTGATGCTGAGCATTTTTCCTGTTTTTTGGCCACCTGTATATCTTCTTTTGAGAATTGTCTATTCATGTCCTTAGCTCACTTTTTGATTGGATTGTTTTTTCTTGCTAATTTGAGTATTTAAAATGTTCAAAACATTTTAAATTTTAGAAAATTTCACTCAACATTGATGGATTTGCTTCCTTAGAATACTGGTTAATTCCTTCATCTTCAATGTGAAAGGCAAAAATTCTGTATCCTAACTGAATAATTTTCTGTGCTTACATTGAGTTCATTATGTCCCTGATCATCTAAAGAAAAAAAAAACTGAATAAAGGTTCCTCCTCAGGTATGAAACAGATAAGGTTTTACCTTTTTTTTTCTTTGAGATGGAGTCTTGCTGTGTCACCCAGGCTGGAGTGCACTGACACAATTGTGGTTCACTGCAACCTCTGCCTCCCAGGTTTAAGTGATTCTCCTGCCTCAGCTTCCCAAGTAGCTGGGATTTTAGGTGTGCACCACCACACCCTCAGGTGATTCACCTGCCTCAGCCTCCCAAAGTGCTGGGATTACAGGAGTGAGACACCAGGTCTGACTAGGTCTTATCTTCTATGTATATTTTTATTGTTACGTTGATTAAATAAGTAACCAAAGCTTGTTTCTCAGGCAGCCATGATTCTATCTCAAGCAAGCCCCAAATATCCTGACAACTCTCTATTTTACTTCCCCTAATCAGATCCTAAATATAGAAAAATAAAATAAAACTTTCACAATACACTAAATACTTTACACTAAACTATCTTTGAGATTTCCCAGAGTGCCTCAATAAGACCACATAGTCTTACTCTTTCATCTCGTAACAACAGAGTTGCTAGAAAGAATAGGGTTTACTTGATATGTTACTCTCATAAGAACTGCATGGGAAAAGTGTCAAATCAAAAGGGATATTTAGCTTTTCCTAGGTTAAGTTTATACAAATAACATGTTATTAGTACAAATATTTCAGAAAATTTATGTTTTATGAGAAATCCCTGGGAATGTGTCAATGTCTTTACTGTCCATTAGAATTTTACTCTTGGGGGAAATACTGACCAAAAACTCTTAAGAAAAATTATGGCTGGGCATGATGGCTAACGCCTGTAATCCCAGCACTTCGGGAGTTCACGGTGGGCAGATCACAAGGTCAGGAGTTCAAGACCAACCTGGTCAAAGAGACCAGCCTGGCCAACATGGTGAAACTCTGGCTCTACTAAAAATACAAAAGTTAGCCAGGCATGGTGGCAGCCACCTGTAATACCAGCTACTCAGGAAGCTGAGGCAGGAGAATCGCTTGAATTCGGGAGGTGGAGGTTGCAGTGAGCCGAGACTGAGGCCCCGCACTCCAGTCTGGAAGACAAGAGTGACACTCTGTCTCAAAAGATAAATAAATGAATAAAATAAAATACAGCCATTAACTGGGTGTGGTGGCTCATGCCTGTAATTCCAGCACTTTGGGAGGCCAGGGAGGGAGGATCACTTGAAGGCCAACCTGGCCAATATGGCAAAACCCCATCTCTAATATAAAACCCCATCCAAGCTAATATAAAAATTAGCTTGGCTTTGTGCTGCATGCCTGTAATACCAGCTACTCAATCTATTGAGCAACTGACGTTTTCCCTAGAGCGTCATATTTGAGAACAATGCAGGTATAACAAGCTACTTTTAAGGAATTAATGTTGACTTTACAAGCCATCTCTGGAAAACTAGCCTGGTCCCTGTCTTACAGGGGCTCAGCTTTTTAGGTGATAAGGAAGATCACTTCCTGGCAGGCAAAGAATCTTAAGATATCTGAGGGATAGTTAGGGGTACTATAGTAGGTAAAATCTGGTAAATGTCTCAGGCTTGCTTTCTAGACTGAGGAGAGGAAATATCAGTAATTTTTAAATATCCTAGCTCAGATTTCTTAGACAAAATCCAAATAGTTAATTTTATAGCTTTAGTAGTTGTACATAGTGCATAGGCTCAACATATGCACAAATAAACTCATGGAAGCCTATATGGTTAATATTTTTGCACACCTATGTAAATAATAAGCCATACCTCATAATGAGACCAGCCTTTTGGGGGGATCAAGAAAAATCTTTAAGATAATTATTATATGATCTTAAATGAAAGTTGCCAGAAAATATATAATAAAAAAAGAAAAACAAAATCAAATTTAAAAAAGATAATTATTATATGATCACATTGCTCCAAAAATCTTACCAGAACCATTCCTGCCAAACCATTCAGAAACAAATACAATTCCCTAACAAATTTAGGAATATATGATTATCCATATCAAGAATATACAAACTGGCCAGGTGTGATGGCTCATGCCTGTAATCCCAGCACTTTGCGAGGCTGAGGTGGGCGGATCACAAGGTCAAGAAGTAGAGACCATCCTGGCCAACATGGTGAAACCCCAACCCTACTAAAATAGAAAAAAAAAAAAAAAATTAGCCGGGCCTTCTGGCGGGCACCTGTAGTCCCACCTACTCAGGAGGCTGAGGTGGGGGAAATCACTTGAACCCGGTGACAGAGGATGCCATGAGCCGAGATCATGCTACTGCACTACAGCCTGGGTGACAGAGGAAGACTTCGTCTCAAAAAAATAAAAATAAAAATAAAAAATATACAAATTAAAATGTTATTCCCACTGTTAAAACAAAAACAAAAACAAACAAACAAACAAAAAAACAATGAAAAAATACCAATTACAAGAGCATACAAAATGGTATCAATTCTTCTTAGGGGCATTTTTGTGGATATGTGAAAAGAGCCTTTAAAATCTGAGTAACATACATTCACATGATCTAGTCCCCAAATCCACCAAACAGGATAAGAAAGGACCAAAATTAGTGTGGGAATCAGGTAAAATATCAGTACTATTTTAATAAGACTTTGATTCTACATGCATATGCCCTAAGAGTGCAAGGTTCAGAATTTAGTAAGAGAACATTCAGAAATGTCCTAACCCATAGCTTTCATAGTTGACATTTAGAATCATGGGGGGCCTATAAAGAGAAGTGGGGAATCACAGAGCTTAGGACACATATTAGCAGAGCAGAAAATAATTGAGCTACTTTTTCAGTCTCATCCTTTTGATTTTTCTCAACCTTTCATTAGAGTTGAAGAGACAGCTTTGAAGGTGAGGATCAAATCTGACTAAGCAAACAAAAGCTATGACTCACCACACAAAACTCATAATCTACAGGATTACAGTCATTCTCTTCCTCCTCCCACTCACATCTTCAGGTGTGCCAGTTTCTCCTTAAAGCAGGGAAATTGCTAAAATCAGAGTTCCAGCCTCACGTACAGAACAACAGCAAAGATCTCAACAGACTCAGAGAAAAAGTTCTAGGAGAAAATATATGCAAATCATACTCCCTGTTGCCTAGCTCTTCTTGTCCCTTATTCCAAACACACACACACACACACACACACACACACACACACACACACACACACTCTTTTAGATGGAGTCTTCTTGTCCCTTATTCCAAACACACACACACACACACACACACACACACACACACACACACACACACACTCTCTTTTAGATGGAGTCTTGCTGTGTTACCCAGGCTGGAGTGCAGTGCTGCAGTCTCATCTCACTGCAACCTCCACCTCCTGGGTTCAAGAGATTCTCCTGCCTCAGCCTCCTGAGTAGCTGGGATTACAAGAAGTCATTTCTGTTTAAAAAAAAAAAAAAAAAAAAGTGCTAAAATTTGGAACTCTGAAATTTTTTTCCTCAAGCTCCAATTTCACCACTGTGCATTCCCATAGTTTCTCTTTCCCTCTAGTTACAATAAAAGAGGTATCCCTCATTCCAGTTCACAATAATCAGCCTAACATGGGTCTGGAACCCACTTCTTCCCATTTCTCATAGAATCTCTGAATTATATCCTCTGTCCCTGTATCTTCATTTGTCCTGTTAAAAAAAGAAAAAAAAAAAAATTCCCACATTTCCTTCCCAGAAACTACCCAATTTATTTTCCTCCTCCTTACAAACAAAACAAAACAAAACTCTAAAAACTGTTTAAACATGTTTTCATTTCTATAGCTTTAATCCAAACCACTCCACTGAAACTATTAATGCCAAGGTCACTCATGTCCTTGTCACTTAATCCAGTGGATTATTTTACTTTTCTTAGGTAATACCACAGAAGCATTTCACTCTATGCCTACTTCTGTCATTTTCATCTTTTTCAGGAATAGGTTCATGACACTAACCTGCTGTTTCATTAATGAACACTTTCATTTCAGTAAATATTTCATTTCAACATAAAACAAACTAATAATGCACACAGCAGCCTGTGAATAATAGAATTTCAAACATTTGAAATTTATATCTTAATACTTTTCTGTACTTTTCAAAACTTTTATTAATATTTTATAGTGAAGAAATACACTTTTAATTTTAAAGAAGTAAAGTCAAAGGACAATGAATACAATTAACTGTAAGGAGGAATAAGTAACTGGCAAGTTGTACAGCTGCATATATCCTTTTATCATAAAGAAGCAAATGACACAAATATGAGAATTTGTTTTTTAAAATTCCCAGTTACAGTCTCAAATAGTTTTTTTCCCTTTCTCATATATGTATTTTTTATTTTATTTTAGTTTTAGAGGTGGGAGTCTTACTATGTTACTCGGGCTGGTCTCAGGCTCCTGGCCTCAAGCGATGCTCCCACCTCAGCCGCCCAAGTAGCTGGGATTACAGGGGTGAGTCACCATGCACAGCTATTTTTAATTGACACGCAATAATTGTACATATTTATAGAGTACAATATTTCGATACTCAAATAGCTTTAATTCAGGCATCTAAAATGTAATAGAATTACTTAGCAGTATGATAACCCTGCCTTATCAAAGCGTATTTTTTTCTGTTAGCATGTACTTGAAAATCAAAGCATATTTTGAATACTCTCAATATGTTTAATAAAATTAGTATTTTTAAAGAAAGATTCCTATCACAAGAGGTTGAAACAAAACTACAACCAAAACATGACAATGCTTTAAAAAACTGACCTTTAGTTATCTAGCTCAACATTCCTTATAGTAGACATTTTAGAGAATATGATATAACATGAAAATGTGGTATAGGTAAGTGTTGATGGGAAGTTGGGCCTTAACATAGGCATAAAAGGACAGTTTTATAGCAGAACGGAATGCAGAATCATTAAATGTCAAAAAATTCAAAATATGAGAAAATAACTATAAAAAGTTTTGTAAGGAGGACATTTTTAAGCTTAAAAGTAAGAAAATTATTTTAAAATCTAAAGAAGTGACAAGTTAATATATTTTGCATGCATGTGTGTGTGTGTGTGTGTGAGAGAGAGAGAGAGAGAGACAGGAATTCACTCTGTTACCGAGGCTGGAGTATGAGAGACAGAGACAGAGACAGAGAAGAGAGAGGGCCTCTCACTCTGTTACCCAGGCTAGAGAGCAATAATAGCTCACTGTAGCCTCGAACTCCTGGGTTCCAGTGATCCTTCCACCTCGGCCTCCCAAGTAGCTAGGACTACAGGCATGTGCCATCACATCCAGGTTATTTTATTTTATTTTATTTTAAAATTTTGTATAGAGACAAGATCTTGCTATGTTGACCGAGCTGATCTTGAACTCCTAGCATCAAATGATCTTCCCATTCTGGCCTCCCAAAAGATGCTGGGATTACAGGCATGAGCCACTGTGGCTGGCCTGATATGTAATTTTTATTTATTTCCATGGGTAGCTGTAGGATTATTTTTAGCTCACTTTTGAGGTGCTAAGATCATAAATATAGAAACAAACATGTATTTTTACCTATGTATATGTAATTAATTTAGTTGATACCTGCAACATATTAAACGCTACTTGGAATGAATAAAGTATTTGCAAAAATAATCTATTTCACAGAAGTTGTCTCATATTAAAACACAAAAGGTCAAATTCAAGGTACTATGTCATAGAATAGTTCATTTTAATAAAATAGCTGGGCCCAGTGGTGCATGGCTGTAGTCCCAGCTACTCAGGCGGCTAAGATGGGAGAATCTCTTATGCCCAGAGTTCAGTCCAGTCTGGGCAAAAGAGCAAGACCATGTCTCCAAAAAATTAATAATAAAAATTTAAGAACAGTACAATTCTGGTCACACTATTTAGTTTTTCTTCCAGAGAATGCCTTATTCCTACCCTCCTATTTCACACATAGTACAAAAACATTTTCACGTTCTTTAAAACAATTATTCTCTTTTGTGAGTTTTGGCAAGCAAATCTAAGAACAGGCTTTTTGCAGGGGGAAGGGTAAAGAGAGCTTCTATCTAATTGTCCAAAGTTATTACACATTCTCTTCCTGGACCAAGTGTTTACTATTTACATTTCCCTTCCCTAACCCTTCAACTTTTTCTTCAAATCCCCAAGGTCTGATTACAGATAAGAGTTATTTTCCCAACAAGCTGCAGATAACATTAATGACAAGGCACAGAAATTTAATGCTAAAATACACCACTATAGACAAAATCTTGATATGTTCCAAGACGACTTGATTACATAACAACGCTCCACTCTGACTGCATTTAGAAACCTTCTTTAAAATTGTCTCCTTTTTTGTTGTTTCTGCCTAAACCCTAAGAACAAACATTTAACTTGAGCTCCAAAGTAACCCCTCTTTTAAAATAAAGAGATTTGACCCACACCTCTGTCAGTTACTGTTGTCCTGCAGACTCTGTTTTTTTAGCATGCTGCACTAACAACCCATGAAAGGAAGAAAAGGTCATTTTGTGACTTAAAGGCTGCTCCTGATTTTCTCAAATGTTGAAAATAGGTTTTGGTGCTTCTTGTGTCATCATCACAATGGTTTATGTTAACAGTAATACTTTACCCAAGGAAAATCAGAAGCATATGTCAACAACCATGCCATCATGGAACCAGAAGAGATAGTAAGTATAGCTGTGAACTAAACTTAGATACTATATCGCCTTTTATTTCCACTGTTTTCCATCTTTAATTTACTTCAAAACTTATTCTTGTACAAGATAAAATATGGTTACCTAAAAGTTTTAAGGTTTTCTTAGGACAAATTTCTTACAAGTAAAGGTTCATCACAATATGGCAAATAAAACATATTTCATTATGATGATGCAATAATAATAAATTTTATTATTATGACGATGTAGTAATAACGAAGTTAGGAAAAGATTAACCGCTAAAATTTATTGTCCTTGGCCAAGACATTTATGTAAAAGACCTTCCATATATTTGTCTTAAAAATTTTTTTAAACTTTCCTTTTTCATACTCTTTTAGTGGGACTTCTATTTTCAGTGAAAACCAGTACTGACGTTATTGAAAATAGGGGCTATAAATTGTGTGGGTTTTTTTTTTTGAGACGGAGTTTCACTCTGTCACCCAAGCTGGAGTACAGTGGCACTGTCTCAGCTCACTGCAACCTCCACCTCAACTGTTCCAGCAATTCTTGTGCCTCAGCTTCCCCAGTTGTTGGGATTACATGCGCGTGCCACCACACCCGCCTGGCTAATTTTTGTATTTTTAGTAGAGGCGGGGTTTCACTATGTTGGCCAGGCTGGTCTCAAACTCCTGGCCTCAAGTGATCTGCCCGCCTTGGCCTCTGAAAGTGCTGGGATTACAGGCATGAGCCATGGTGCCCGGCCCTCCTTTTTGTCTTTAAGGATATGCCTGTCACTGGCAGTCCAGCAGTCTGCTTGTCTTCTGCATTCAACCAAAGGAACTAAAAGACGTACAAGCGTTTTTTGAGCCAGAGCCATCATCATGGAGAAAAGGAATACACAGATATTATCCTGTGCTCTCTACTTAATGTTCTTAGTAGGGGTGATCATGCCTTAGGTTTCCAGAAAAACTATTCACAAAAGCATAAGAAAAGAACCAAGGCAAAGGGACGGGTTCTGGTTAATCTCAAAACAGAAGATTTAAATATCTCTGACCAGAAAGTGCAGTTTTGTCAGTTTTAACCTGGCCTCCACAAATAAGCCTATCATTGAAATGGAGGATTTGAAACTGATGAACCCATCTTCTCCAGAAAAAGCCACGTAGTCAATTTTGAAAGCAATGAAGGAAGGGAAGGATCCCATGACATTTTCTTTTCCTTCTAGGTGGAAGAGGTATAGGTTGGGGTGACCTTGAAAAGGCAGAACCATCCCAGATGTCAAATAGACTAGCTCTAATATAGAGTTCTAGCTATATATTTGGAGTTCTATAAGGGGCTTATGTAGTCCTTCTTTTCTTGGATCTTGTCTTCCTGATATGTGAATATTCAAAATTTAATTGTGCTGGATCTATT
Organism: Sapajus apella; assembly: GCF_009761245.1. Taxonomy (NCBI): domain Eukaryota; kingdom Metazoa; phylum Chordata; class Mammalia; order Primates; family Cebidae; genus Sapajus; species Sapajus apella. The sequence continues at coordinate 23,156,038 of NW_022436958.1, forward strand.
TCAATGGTACCTAAGCCGAAGGGCCTTTTCTAATGATTCCAACCAGAAGTCATCTCTCTGTCCTATTCTGAACTTTCATAAATTGTTACCCATAGCTCTCCAAGGGCATGCTTGGAGACAACAATCAATAAAAGCTTGAAGAATGGAGGTAGATGCCTCCCCCTTTTCCTATTATTAATACTAGAACAATACAAGTGTATCAAATACATTCAGTTCTCTTGTGGTGGGTGGCACTGAGTCATTTCGCTTTTTCAAACAATGTCTAAATTTTTTGTTTTGATGGATTACTAATATAGTACAGAAAAATTCAGTCAGGCCCGGTGTGGTAGCTCATGCCTGTAATCCCAGCACTTTAACAGGCCAAGGTGTGCAGATCATTCAATTCCAGGAGTTTAAGAGTAGCCTGAGAAACATGGTAAAACCCCATATCTACAAAAATACAAAAATTAGCCAGGCATGGTGGCGTATGCCTGTAGTCCCAGCTATTTGGGGGACTGAGGCAGGGGCTCACTGGAGGTCAGGAGCACCACTGCACTCCAGCCTGGGCAACAGAGTGAGGCTCTGTCTTAAAAAAAATAAAAATAAAAATTCAGTCCATTAACTCACCCTTCCTCTTTTTTAAATATAATTATTTATGTAATGAGAACCAGAAAAGGCAGACAAATAAAATCCCAAACCTTAATTTTAGCAAAACACTAATAACTCTTCTTCATCAAGAAGTGGGAAGGCAGGGAAAACCACATTTGTTTGAATTTTCCTTCTTTTATTCTTTGATGAGACACCAAAGAGCAGATAAATAAATGAAAGAACAATAGTCAAAAGGGAGAGAAGAAAAGGACATAAAATCATTTACAAAACGCCTGATGAATTCTCAAATAATGGAAAGTTAACTAATTATAGTTATGATCCTATGCAACTCAAAACTAAAACATAATCCATCGTCCTTTTATAACCTTTGGATTTATTATTTTTAAAAAAGTAGAGCCTACTATCAGCTAGATTAAATTTGGCCATATATTCTGTTATATTACAAACCTATCCAGCCATTTGTGAAGTCAAGAAAGAGTAAAATGCACTCTTAGGACTGGTACTCAACGTTGAAGTGCTGAGAGCTACTTCATCATCGAGTGTGGGGACAAACACATACATGCACATGTGAACCTAACACCATGTGTGGAAACGCATCATTGTAAATCACTCGGGTATTCACTTCTTTTAACATACACAAATCAAGGCACAGCTCCCTGTGGTTTCTAAAAGGGGAGCTGAAATAGCATTTAACATTTTCTCCTCCCACCCTTGTCAATGAAAGCTTGAGATTTAGAAGTTTTCTTCTCTTTCCTTACAGTTATTACTGACAACATGCAGGAAACTATTATAGCTGGCCTAACTTACAAATACCATTTAAATACTGTAAGAGCATACTTGTGCTTAGTATTCCAGAAGTGACCCAAAAAGCAAGAGAGATTTATTAGATTCCTTCTAAAAAATTAGACTAACTTTACAGTTTTAGGATTAGCATTATTCTAACCCAATTATAAAGTCCTATCAATTTTCCCTTCTATCTTGCTTTGCATCACTCATAAGCTAAAAGTATTATACGACCACTCTTCTACATATTAGATGACATTGTTTTAGACTAATTAATCACAATCTACTCTCAATGCTGTTTCCCAAAACTATGTATAACCAATAAAATATTAGTAGCAGTATTTTGAAATCAAAGATAATTCCATTATTAATCTATAAATAAAATCATAAAACATATATTCCAAAAATTACAATAGTTGTATAATCTAGGTTTGTTTGGTTGGTTGGTTCTGGCCAAGATTAACTACATGACAGGTAAGACATGACCTTCTACACTTGTTTCCTTCAAAGCTTCGTTTTATTCAGCATTAAGTTTAAATTAAATATTTAAAATTGAACCTGTTCTGTGTTGCAAACACAGCTAAAATGAAGAGCTTCTGTAGCAGCAGTGACCAGATTTTAAATGCAGGTAGATCAATAAAAAAAAAAAAATCACCAAGCACAGGCTCCATGTGTGAGTGGAATGGTTTATAATAGCTTGCAAATGACTATGTGCTTGCTGTAACCAGCTGTTCTTAAATTATGAATATGCAACCAATTCATGTTAAAGCCAAATCCCAGCACTATTTCTACAGAGAAATCCCAGTAGTTTTGCTTGTTCTACATGTTAGCTCTGTTAAGGATACAAATAGCAGTAAGCTTCTGAACAAATAGGACCAAACTATTGGCATTTTATGCACCAGGTCCATTATCACAGCAGGGAATGTCAATCATTGGTACATTCCTATAACAGCTCAGGCAATATGACAATGATCTTGTAGGAAAAAAAAAAAAATCAAAATCTCTGCAGCATACTCAAAGTCCTTTGACAACCTAATGCTTTCTTACTACAGCCAATCAGATTGTCAGACCTGACCTACTAGAAGACTTTCACCAAGCTTGAAACATTAAAAAACATCAATCATAAAAACAAAGACAGGACATTGAATTATACAGTATTAACCTCTAGGGTTTGCATACAAAGACCTTAGATTTATTTATGTCTTAGCGAGTTAAGAGCTTCAGTACACCGTTCTTTACACCAAACTGACTGCCAATTTGATGAACCTCTCTGCCCTCAGCAGGAGTGCACTGTCTTTGATTAATGAGTGCATGTTTGTGGAAAAGTGTTAAGAGGAGAAAACAAGAAAAAACACACAATTATGCCTACACATAGCTGAAGTACCAATGCAAGAATTATCTTCAAACCAAATGCTCCTTTTTCTTACATGCCATGCACACATGTGCACAACACAAAATTAGTTAAGGTCCTTATCTATGTTGCCGTCATTATTATTATCCCCAATGTGCAACAATTTTTATTTGAATGAAAGATATTCAAAAGGCAAAGTACAAGTTGAATTTTATAAATTATAAAAACTGTTTTTACAGCATTAACTTTATCTTTTAAAACAAATTGAAATAGTCTTACCTTATATAGTAAAAATTTAAATATGTGGAATAAAAAGTATATTTTCACCTCATATTCTTATAAAACCCTATTAATGTTAAAAACTAAATGTTTAACTTGTAAATATCCATACTCTTAAATATTTTACATTTCAAACTCTACTATGACTGCCACAAATCAAATAGCACTCAAAACAGATATAAAAGTCATATATATTCATTTCCTTTTCCTGTTTTCAACAAAGATGTGGCCAATAGTTTATAATTCCATATGCAGTTTAAAATGAATTAAATATATTTATTATCCATAATAGCATATTTAATATGGTCAACAAAAAAACCTGTAAATTTAAGTTTGAACTTTTTTAAAATGATCTTTCTATTAAGAATTATCTTCCTTAAAGAAATCTGATGCCTGACAATTCCTAAACTATAGGATGTTTATGTATAGTACAACTAAGACTACCTTATCTCTAAAAATAAATTATCAGGAGTCCTTTAAAAAAAAAGTTTATATTTCATACACAATTCAACGTGCCATAATTTGATTTATATGAGTATCTGCCTCAACAAAAATACATTATGAGTAAATATATTTCTTAAATATTGAGTCATAGTCAAAGGTAACAGAATGATTTTCTTTTTAAAGAGTTGTACGGCTACTATATAAAAAGAGTTAAGAAAGCACAATGCCTGAATACGAATCTTCGCTTTAGTCCCAGTAATGTACAACCTATTTAAAAGGGAAGTGTCTCTATAAACTTGGGATTTCAGGAAATCATAATTCTGGAATCAACAATATAAGTGTTAAAAATTTGTTTATATTGTAGAGCAAATTATATATTCTAATCAATTTTATATTTTAAGTATTTATTTTTGTAATGGCAAACATTTTAAATGTTACAGATTTTATGCTCTTTGAGGAGTTATTTAAATGTCTAATACACCTAAAGACCTACAAATTAAAAGTCAATAAATATTGGGACTAGAAAAATTCTCTTAACATAGTAATAAATAAACTATATTACATCCTTAAATCTTATCATCCTAAAGTTTATTGACATGAATTTTTTAAAATGTGTTTTTCTGTGTTGGGATTATCACTTTTCATTCTTCCTCTTTTCTCCCTCCCATTTCCTCTCTCACCAAAAAACACCATGCAAATAAATTAGAAAAAGTAGAAACACAGGCACCAATGGGATGATACCATTTTAGTATCACAGTATGATAGCTGAAACTATCAATAGAAGTTATAACAATATATAATTTCAATTGTAAAAAATCATTAAATGTCTACTAGTATTTTAGATCATAGTTTGTATGAATTTTTAAATAATATTCTAGCCTCTTTGTAAAGAAAAATTAAATACAAAACTGCCTCTTTCCCCAATAATTATTTCTTTTCTTTTCTGATTATCTCCTACAACAAGTTTAAAGAAACAGCCAAATGGATTAACATTCATTAAATAAGGCAACAATATTTTTAAAACTTCACGATACAAAATACTTAGTTTTATATAACCAAAAAAACTCTGAAAATACCTAACTAGGTAACTTAATCCCCCAGGAAATCAAGTATACTAATAATCACTAAAACTTGATGATATAATTCCTCTTAAGGATCAAAATCACCATATTACTTTGTGTTAAATCATATTTTTTCTTTTGGTATTTCTACTCAGAAGATACAACTTAAAATCTCTTCTCGGAGAAACCTTTAAACCTAAAAGTAATCAAGTTCCAACATACACTTTCACTAATTCAAGGAGATAAGACAGAAATCCTGAACTTTTGTGCAACTGTGATATCCTACATCTTGTATAGTAACACAAAAGTAGCAACAAAGACATTAACAATTGCAGTTCAAGCTGGGAGTGACTGTTCTGTTTCAATTCAATGACACCACTAATGGCTTCTTAGCAGCTCCATGAAATCAACCAGCTGTCAAGTTGAAGCATCAGAAGGAACAGTTATGCACTCCCATAAGAAAAAGCAACACATCAGGATGTTTGGCAAAACATCTGCTCCTTTACACTGCAGTTCTATAATAAACATGCAAACAAAGAAATGGGAGAAAGGGCAACAGAATTAAAATTCTAAGGTTTCCATTACACTCTTATGTGCATTTTAAATGAATGGCTTATAAAAAACAAAAACAAATTTCTACCAAGTTGAATACTTTAAGCTATTCCAAATTTTTTGAAAATGCTAAATATAATTACTTAGAGACTCTTCTAGAAAGAAAACAAAACTGCATAAGAATCCATCTATTCTAAAATTTCAAAGTAAACTATATTCAAGTAAAATCAGTATCATGTTATGCATAAAACTCAAAAATTAAAACTAAAATATATCCTTCCTTCATTTAACAAGTATTTAATAAATGATGCAAGCAGTATTCCAATAAATGCATTTCCAAAACTGAAGAGTTTAGAAGTATTTTTTTCATTAGTGTTCCTAAGAGTAAATGGTACTATACTCTGGCACTAGTTTAACGTATGAGAACCGTGAAGCTACTATTATCTGGATTTTAAAATATGTGCCCATTCCTATTTCTCTCCAATCATTATAAGAACACAATATTAAGTTCTCATAAATAACTGTATTTTTGAAGCACACAATCTAATTTCATTAAAAAACCTCGTATTCATCATAATAGGCTTAAAATAATTTTAAATTCAACCACTGGTTTCAAATACCTGTAAAAATATTACTTTTTCCTATCTGAACCATACAAGTGTCTTAATGTTGTACAAATTATTGATTATGCAGCACAGTGACAATAATATGTACAGTGTTTACAATAGGTGTGAGACATCAAATGTACTTAACTACCATTTTCTTAAACTGCTTATTCTCTGTTGCTTGCCATTTATAATCTGCCAAATCTTCTAGTCCTTTGTTGCATGTATAATTTAGAACCATCTGTTCTATGTGCTTTTAACTATTTAAACATTTTTCACCTACCTACAATTCACATAAATGGCAGACATTCAATTCAGTCAAGCTTTCTATATAGCATCTTACATGAAGCAAATATCTGGATAAATAGTTAACACCAAAGACTGCTACAGAAATAAAAACATACCATATAGAACATAAATTTTTGTGTTAGACAAACCTTTTCAATGTATTCAGAATTGTTACTATTAGCTTTTTTTAAGTTAATTGTAGTCAGTGTTTTTCCCCCAACCCAGAAGACAAAGAGAATGCAAATTAAATACAGACAGTTTCATGTCCTTGTTAGAAGAGATGTAAATATGCTGACTGAAAATGACTACAGGAGACAGAATTGCACTTTCTCATTCAATTTACAGTGCCTCTTATTTATATACTAGTCAGTGTATCATTAAGTTTGGTCATGTGACCAAACCAACTTTTGTGAGGTGAAAAACTATTTTAGACAAGCAAATTAAAACAGTGCTAGTTTTTATTATCTGTTCATAATGGCTGACAAAGAGTTTATAGCTAGAGATTATAAAATATTTTTTAAAATCAATTTTGTCTCTTAAATACTCCACAATTGTTTGACTTAATATCTGCTACTAAATTTTAAAGTATCCATTATCTTAAGGTATTCAGTCATTTCTTTTCAAAGTGTAAATAAATAATAGAAAAAGAAAATCCCTGAACATTTTATTATAAAGGAGGAGCCAGGTAATCTAAAATAACCATACATAAATATTAACCAAGCTAATTTTTTTAAAAATCCATAGGGTAGAATGGAATGGAGTAAATAAGAAAGGGAATACACTGACTACAGATAACAGTTGAAAGCTTTAAATAAAAAAAAAAAAAAAAAGTACACAAAAACCAGGTAAATAACAAATGACACCCAAAAGTTTTTTGTTTTTTTTTTACCATTTTTTGCACATAATCTTCCACCTGTTACCAGAACATACAATATGCAGACTTCGTATATTCATTTTGAGAGCAACACACAAAAATAAGCCACACAACCTATCATCAACCTGTAAGTTACACAATCCTATAAAACAGGAGAAAACAAGCAAAAAATTTACTCTGGGAAAATTTCTCCATAAAGTTTACATGACGTCACTGGGCCCCCTGAACATTTCCTAAACTTTGAGCCTTATCCAGACATAGTTTTTGCCTTCCTAATGTTTCTTTCCTTTCCTCAAAAATAAAAAAGAGAGACTTGGGAATAAAATTGCCCAAGATGGCGAAACGCTTGTTGTTTAGAGGGCAGGAAAAAAAAATGGAGGATATTGTAATATACACAAAGGGATAAATTTCAACAACTCGGCCAAGGACTGCAGCTGCTTCCCTCTCCATAAGGAAGCAACAGACAAAAGATAAATACAGAGGAAGAAAGAAAAGAAGAGAAAATCTCCCAAACAACAGGGCCAGCTCTGACTCTTCAAACACTTCCTTCCCTTTCCCAAATCCCAATTCTGGGGTTCCTGAAACTACTTAAAGGGGAGGGAGCCGCGAAAGGCAACCGGGGTGGGTGGAGGGGCTGGGGGGAGGGGCAGCGACAAGAAGATTGAAAGAGGGAAGCAGAGGAGTTGGGAGCTGGCAGTCGTTCCCGGGGAAGAACTGCTAAAAGATGAGACCAAGGCACAGACCTTACTGTATGAGAAGCAATGCTCCTCAAACCTTCTGCGTCCTGACATAGACCTTCCCAGGTATCCAGGTCTTTTCCCAAGCCCATCTGCCCCACCCCCACCCCCGCTCATCTTCAGTAAACTCAGAGCCTCCAGCTACACACAGGAGAGCTGGAGGCCCGAGCCGGGGAGTGGGGGTGGCAGACGCAGCTCCACAGTCCGAGAGGGAAGAGGGGGCGGAGGCAAAAAAGGGCAGCAGGAGGCGGACGGGGGTGGGGGGGAGTGATCCAGAAACTACCCCGGCCGGGAGTGGGGGGCAGCGGATATCCCGGGGTAGAAACGGCGATCGCAACGCTGACAGAGGTGGTTTTTTAAGAAGCAAAACTGTTGACGGCGACCAGAGTGCTGGAAGACGAAGAGGAAGAGGAAGGAGACGCGAAGCCAGGGCGGCCGGCACAAAGGCGGCGGACTCGCGGCGGCAGCGCCTACCGGGCCGGGAGCATGGCCCGCGGCCCTACTCCAGCGAAGTCCCGCACCGGCTTCCAGGAATAAACTTTACGTTCTCCTGAGGCCGCACCCCCCACCTCCCACCCAGGACCGCACACCTCCGCGTCCTCCTCCCCCAAACTCCACTCGGGACCCCAGAACCACCCCAGCCTTCCGGCCACCACAACAAAGAGCCGCAGCGACCGGCGATGGTAAACAGCGGCGGAGGGCGAGAGGGCGGCGAGGCGAGCGCCTCCACGCAGCAACTCCGGAGTCCCCCGCTCGCCCGAGCGCAGTTTCTCCGCTGCTGTTCCCACTGGCTTTGTAACACTGGGAATTTTCATCCTCACCCGCACCCCTCACGCCCGAGGATTTTAAACTCACCTTTACTTTCGAACTGAGAGTTGCGGTGAATGGAATTTTTGCCTTTTCCCCAGATGGTTGAAGGTTAAGATTTTTGGAAACCCCACCACCTCCTTATTTCTATTATTATTTCTGCAAGAAAAGTATAAAGAGAGTTGTAGTGGAGGTGAGATTTGTGATCAGGAAAGCCCTCGACTCCCTCCTTCTCCGTCTTCCGCCTCTCTCTCTCTGATTAGTTCCTATCCAGCAGCAGATTGAAGCAGGAGATGATTCTTCTCAAGGTTTGTTCAGCAGCTTCACTTCTAGGCGAAGGCTTCATGAACCAAGTGACGTCAACCAACAAGGCTTCTCTCTCTCTCCTCTCTCTAACAATGAAAGTTGCTGTTAACAAGGGGAAAAAAGAGAGAGAATTGTTTATACCATTTCAGTTCCAATAATAAATGACCTATCAGCTCCTAAAGGAGCCAAGGGAGGGGGTTGCTTCTTCCTTCCAAGAATACTGTAGCTTTGAGTTTGCACGGTTCCTTGTCCCAAGAAAAAGTTAAGAAACTTAAAATGTTTTGTTTTGCTTTTAAAGAATACAAGACAGAAAACAGGATTTAAAACTTAGTTTTTAAAAAACAAAAACTAGAGAGTAGGGAGCATAGGTCAACCATCTCCACCTAAACTTTTTTTGTTCCTAAACTCAGAATTCTACAAATCAACTAAATTAATATGCTGAGATTTTGCGGATGTTAAAACTCAAAAAGCAGGATGCAAGATGGTCCCGGGGTAAAATTCTACTGCCTTTCCACAGATAAGTTAAACTGGCTGTAATGTTTATGCACTGAGTTAAAATTTAAATAGAAGACGTTAAAGTAGTAAATCGTTTTAAAGTTATATGCACACACTGTAAAAGGTAATCTCGATAGTTTTTTTTTTTTCCAGTTTCTGAGAGTTTAGAAAAAAGCATAGCAAATTGTAGCCACTGAACACTTTTTAAAAATCAAGTTATGAGTAAGACTGTTAGCCCTTTACTTCTTTAAACTACACATGCAGTTATATGCTGTATGTCTACCCCCAGAATCTCTTAAAACTTTGTTTTTACCTTCCATTCCCCAACCCCAATTCCCAAATCTTGCAACCAATCAAGTTAAAGATAAAATATGCCCCATTCCCTCCCGCACCCCATCCTCTAGATTCCTAGATTTTTTTTGTAAAAAAAAAAAAAACCCTTAATCTTGATAACACTTTATAATCCAAGAAGACACGTAGTTTTTTTTAGAAGTTCGTTGAGGTACCGTTTTTTCCCTCCAGAACACAAGAAAATCTCAAAGTTCATATAATTAAAAATTGCATAATCTGATTTTCAAGATGAAGAGTAAGTAAAAATTAAGCTATCGGAGAATAATTTGATCATCTGTGTATATTTTATACAGACATATGTGGATAAATGTATCTTAAAAGATGCTATTGTTTTATGTTTCCTCTTCAGCCACTGGCTGTGATTTTAATTGTGCTGGAGGATCTTCATTAGTATTAACACATGGGGAGATTTCACAAAGCTGCTTCATTAGGAAAAAAAAAAAAGCTTGGCAGACTAGGTCTTTTGCATGCACTGAGAATGTCAGCCTTACCTCGGTCATTTGTAACATAATAAGTGCAAGTACAATGATTGCAATGCAGGAGCACTGGGGGAAGGGCAGAAATACTGCCTGTCTAATAGGGATATCTGAAAAGAAGGCTGCTCATTACATAGTAAAATGTATGCTAAAAATTAGTGAATATGATGTCTCAGGAGACTGATGCTAAATAAATTAATGTGCTGATATGTTTTTAATTATTATTTTTGTAGTAGTTTATTTCATTCTCAGGATTCACATTGAGCAGCAAAGCTGTGCTAGCACTTATTGATTTTTTTTTCCCTGCCACATTCCCAGAATACAGATTTTAATCATTTCACTACACCACACTCAGTAATTTCATTAAAAACTGGAATCTTCCATCCCCAGAAAAGCATTTAATTTCAGTGACATACAATTTCTCTTTTACCAGCAAACTGTCTCTACAGTAAAAACTGGCCTAAGGTTCAAATGCATAATTTAATCCTGAGTTTTCCATGCTCTGCCTTCCTTTCATGCCATAATTTGAGTAACTACCTAATAACTGTAATAAGGACAATAATTTCCTTATAATATATTATTAACTCATATTTAATTAACTCAGAGGCCAAGTTCTGTATATGTATGACTCGGTCAACAGTTCTATAATCTCAAAATGTACTAATACTGTTCCAGAAGAAAAATATAGATTAAAATATAGGTATGAATGCTAGTATCTAAGACTTCTATCTCAAGTCACATACAAAAAAGTTCATGCATTGTTCTACAATAGTGGTCATTACTCAAATAATATTTTTAAGTATGTGGAACTAAAAAATGGAATTTACTGATATTTCTATGCATAAAGTATTGAATATTAATATTTAACAATCTATTTCTGACACTTTAATCATTAGCACACTGTTGAAAATAATTTTGAAAAGATAAGGAAAAAGTGCTAGATTCAAGTTATCTTGATTTTCATAAAGAATTCTCCTAAACTATACTTTGCCTGAAATACGGTGGCGCACTGTAACTTGAATAATTAAGAATATATCCTTTGCTTAAATAACTTCAAACAATACACTGCAAAGCATGGTTTGATTTTTGGTTCCAAATATATTTTGAAATATTGGGATTGCAGATAGCACATTGGTTTCTCAAACAATGGTTTCATAAGTATATGTAATTTACATTGCCTGGATTTTAGAAAAGAAACCTGTGAAAAAAATAAAATAATAAAATTCATTAATTTAAATTGTGGAAATGTGTCTAATCAACAGAAAAAAACAGAATATATGTAATGGAAGTTACTACTATATAAAAACTCATATTCCCCTGAATAATTTTAGAATCATAATTCAAAAATTTTTATAAGAATATGTATATATAATTTCAAGCTGGAGCCATATACATCCCAAAATTGTCTTTTACTTGATTGTACAAGGAAGTAACTTATAACCAAATAAATCTTATCATCATCAAAAGGTTGGAAAAAAGGAGAAAAGGGGTGACAGCGAAAACCTTGATTTTAATGTATTTTTCAAACATTTCAAAATACATTTTTATTATGAAGGCTCTAAATAGTTCAGGAAATATTTGTGACATTGTCAATGGTGAAGTTATATGAAAATCAATAATTAACAAAATAGTTGGTAAATGAAAAACTAACATAGATATCTCAAATTCATAAAATAAATTTCTCTATTTCAATGAAACTCAATAATAAAACTTTATATTAAAATATATGTTTAAAATTATTTAATGTTATTTGGTAACTCAGATATACTATTTAATTTAGTTAGTACTTTCAAACTGATTCTTAATAAAGAAATGATGTCCTAGAAATTTTAAACTGGATTACTCTATTTGATACCTTCTCAGAAGTTGTTAAATTGTTTTTAAAATATGATTCCTTCCCTTTTTTCAGGTTATCATACTTCATCATTTCAGAGATTACAATATACAGTTGAGGGGGAAATTTTCAGAGAAAATAATTGCTATATTTATAAAATAATTTAATTCCAAACAGCACTTAGTCTTCTACCCAAGATCATCATCTACATTAGTACTTCATCATGTACATAATTGTTAAAGAATTTAATGATCAAGCAGATCTTTTCCAATGTTAGTGATAATTAACTCTGAAATTCTATACTTATTTAACCATCCCACAGGCTAATTATGCCACCAATATGGACTAAATTGTTGCACTTTCTTCTATAAAGAAGCATCTGTTTTTAGGGCAAAGACAGAACTTCTTAAATAGGTAGATACAGAGATAGAGTTGGATAACTATCTAATGTACTACTATGGGTATTGTAGATGGTTCTTCAAAGAGTAAGGAATTGCCATGTACAGAGAACGAAGTCTAGGAAGGCTGACTACAAAGGAAAACAAACGAGAGATCTCAACAGTATAACAAGCTGGCCACTGTCATATCTTGTTTCTGTTTCAATCACTACAGACTGATCAAACTTTATTTGTTTTCAATCACTGAACAAACATTTGAGTGCTTGCTCTATGTTATGTACTATGCTAGAGGCTGGAAAAACATGAAAAGCTCACATTCTGGTTGATGTAGAAAGTGTGAAATTCCTGGGAGATTAGAGACTCATATAAATCACATTATAAAGATGCAAATAATAAAGTTTTGTGAGAATAAAGAGGATGAGGCAACTAATTCTCACTGGGAGACTAAAAAAGTCTTTATCAAAGAGATGCCATTTAAACTGCATCTCAAACACTGAGAGCTTATGAGGCAAAGAAGTTCTGGGTAGGAGATGGTCTAGGTGAAAGAAACAATAAGTGTAAATATGCAAAGATACTAGATCTGGTGTCCATCTGCTAGTGAGAAATTCTTTATAGCAGGAATATTCGGTATGAGGAAGGACAAAGATAAAGGGATGACAGGGATGTCATGACCAAGATGAAGGCTGACACCTGAGAGTAAAAGGCCTAAGTGCCATGGTAAGGTGGCTGAATTTATCCCAACAGCCAACAAAGGCAAGCGAAGAAGTGGCATGATCAACCTTGTTTTGAGGGAACAATAACTGTATAGGCAGTACAAATGATAGACTGCAGTATGAAGAGATTGCTTAACAGTCTGTGAGAATGACGGTAAAAGACAGTGGCATTGGAGGTTTACAGCCAGATATTTTTGAGGTAAAATTTCAGTTTGGTCGCTAACTGAAAATAGAATTAAGGAAGAGGAAGGAGTGAGAGAAGACTAGAGAAATTTCTGGCTTAAAGTAGATGCTGTAGTCATTAACTATAGGCCAGAATCCATAAGGGAAAACAAATCATATGGAATTAAAACCAAAGTATGATGCTATATAAGCCTCTTTTAAAAATGGGATTATCAGAACCAACTGTAGAGATTGTTTTAAATGTCCAGAATTATCCCCAGTGTCCAGAATTCACTATGTGAATTTAAATGTCCCCAATGTCCAGAATTCACTATGTCTGAGTGGGGGTCAAGTATTTCTTTTCTTCTTTAACTCTAAATGGGCTTCTGATAAACAACCTTGATTAAGAACACAGCTGTAAGCACAAATTTGTTATAAAATTCAGTTAGAAAAAGGAATAAGAAAAACAGAAAATCTTGAAAAAGAGATTTTGCCAGGGGTGGAGGGGACAATCATAACACATATTAAAACATTATAAAACCTTTATAATTTAATAGTTGGCACTGGCACATGAATAAAGAACCAATAAAACATAATAGGAAAATAAGAAATTGACCCAAGTACATATGGAAATTTTGTATAAATAAAAGCTGTATCTCAAAGCAGTGAGGAAGAGATGGACTTTTTAATAATTAGGGTTCAAGGGCACACATGGTAGCTCATGCCTGTAATACCAGCACTTTGGGAGGCCAAGGCGGGAGGAATGTTTGAGGACAGAAGTTTGAGACCAGCCTAGGCAACATAGCTAGATCCAGTCTCTACAAAAATTTTTAAAATTAGGCATGGTGGTGCATGCCTGTAGTCCTAGCTACCAGGGAGGCGGCGGCAGAAGGGTCGCTTGAGCCCAAGAGGTCAAGGCTGAAGTAAGTCATGATTGTGTCATTGCATTCCAGCCTGGGCAACAGAGTGAGCACTGTCTCAAAAAAAAAAAAAAAAAAAAAAAGACAAAAACCAAAGTGGTGTTCAAATAACTAGATATTTATTCATAAGGAAAAGGATAAATTTTGATCTGTTCCATAAATAAAACTGAGAAAGATCAGATATTTAAACATGAAGAATTTAATCTATAAGAATGCTAGAAAAAATTATGGAAGAATTCCTCAATAATTAGAGAGTAAATTAGAGAGTAAAGAAAATTTTCCTAGCAATGGTCAAAACCAGATGCAATGAAGGGAAATATTGTTAAATCTTACTATACAGCTTTTCTATGGCCAGAACAAAAACACCACAAGCAAACTGTAAAGCCTATCCAAAAACAAGAAGAAAAAGACTAACAACCTGATAACAAAAGACTAGAGAGATTAGCAGACATTTTCGAAAAAAAGAAATGGGGCTGGACACAGTGGCTCAGGCCTGTAATGTCAGCATTTTGAGAGGTGTAGGCAGGCAGATGAATTGGAGACCAGCCTAGGCAACATGGTGAGACTTTGTCTCTACAAAAAATACAAAAATAGTGTGGCATGGTGGTGTGCCCCTGTAGTCCCAGACACTTGAAGACTGGGAGGTCCAGGCTGCAGTGAGCCGTGATCAAACCACTGCACTCCAGCCAGGGTGATAAGAGCAAGGACCTGCCTCAAAAAAAAAAAAAAGAAGAAAGGAAGAGAGAAAGAGGAAAGGAAAGGAAAAAAGGAAAGGAAAGGAAGGAAGAAAGGGAAAGAAAAAGGAAAAAGAAAAAAAGAATAAAAAGGAAGAGAAAGAAAAAGAAGGAAAGAAAGCGAACTGGGTGTGGTGAGAACAAAAGAGCTGGGTGTAGTGGTATACACCTCTAGTCGCAGGTACTTGGGTGTTAAGACAAGATCACTTGAGCCCAGGTGTTTGAAGCTGTAGTGTACCATAATTAACCACTGCATTACAGCCTGGGCAACATGCAAGACTCTGTCTCAAAAACAAAACAAAACAAAACACAGAAAAAAATAAAAGAAATGCCTCTTAAATAAAAAGATTCATAACCTTGCACAAAGTAAGAGAAATGCACATTAAGAATCACTGAGAAACTATTTTTCATCTGTCAGATTCGCAAAAATCCAAGTTTTACAAAACAGTCTGTTAGTGAGTGAGGCTCCTGTAGGAAAAAAGGGCAGTTTTTTGTTTCTTTCTTTATTCTTCTTTTTGGAGCAGAAAATGGAAAAACTCCAACAAGGGAGAATCTGGCAGTATGTAACAAAGTTACATATGTGTTTATTTTATTTCATTTTTGCTAGCAAATCTCACTTCTGAGAATCTGACCAATACTGACAAAAATATGAAAATAGGTATGTATATAGGAAGTTATTCACTGAAACACTGCTATAGCAAAAGCCTGGCAATAATCCAAATATCCATCATAGTGAAATGGTTGAATTACTTATGGTAAATCCACATGGTGGAGTACTATACAATTTTTAAAAAGGTATGAGGGACATATATAGTAAGAAGTGCTTTACAGTCAATTCCAGTAATTATTAAGTGAAGAAAGCAAGTAGGAGAAAAAACATGTAGTATAGTATCCCGCCATTCATCTAGATATTTACCTATTTTTTAATTGAAAGGATAATTTAAAACCTTCCAAAAAAACATGGTTACCTAAAAGGAAGAAGGGAGCAGAGTAGTAAAAATAGGAACAGTACAGTATGTGGGTATCTCATAAAACCTGTATTGTAGATGTGAATTTGGAACAATATAAAGTTATTTACATTATTATAAAACAGAAACAAAGTTAAAAAGCAGGCCAGGTGCACTGGCTTGCATCTGTAATCCCAGTGCTTTGGGAGGCCACGGCAAGAGGACTGCTTGAGCCCAGGAGTTCAAGGCTGCAGTGGCCTATGATCATGCCACTAAACTCCAGCCTGGGCAACAGAGTGAGACTATGTCTCAAAAAAACCAAAACACCAAAATACAACCCCATAAAAGTGAAACCCAAATAAATAAATGAACTTAATTGTATATGAAGTTGGTGGCATAACCATACAGAGAATTATTCCAAGTGACTTTAAAACACAACAACTAAAAACACACTAATTTAACAGTATATACTATTCAAAGCAACAAGACAAAACAGCAGCTAAAATTATCACTAACTACATTCTTATGCTGTTATTGGTGTTGTTATTGTAACACTGTTGCAAGCACAGTCCCAGAAAATGCAAATGGCCACACCCAGTGGCTCACATCTGTAATCCCAAGATTTTGAGAGGCCCAAGTAGGAGAACTGCTAGAGCCCAGGAGTTAGAGACCAGCCTGGGCAACATGGCAAAACCCCAACTTTACAAAAAAGTTTAAAAATTAGCCAGGCATGGTGGCACACACCTGTAGTCCCAGCTACTCAGGAGGCTGAAGTGGGAGGATTGCTTGAGCCCAGGAGGTCAAAACTACAGTGAGCCAAGATTGTGCCACTGCATTCATGCCTGGGCAACAGGACAAGGCCCTGTCAAAAAATAAGTAAAGAAACAAAAAGAAAAAAATGAATACATTGGTGTTTTGGGGAAATTAATTTTTAAATTACATAAAAAACTCCTGTGATACTGAATTTTAAAAATATATATTAGAATGAACTCATTAGATATTTTATATTTAAAAATACATATTTCTTACTTGCATACTGTAAATACCTTGAAACAAGGACCAGTGTATAGCAACCAGCACACACCCACAGTATACAGATTATGCTCTCTATACACCGTCTGCCCCTAAAAAGGATTCCATGAAGCAATGGCTGACTCCAAATTTGGGACAGGAAATATTCAAAAATGAGCTTAGAATACCCTGTCACACCAGTAAGCATGGAAATTATGAAAGATTATTGGTATCATGTCAAAAGCACTTGGTGGCGAATTTGAAGGGTTCAATATGAGGTGGCTCCCATTGGCCAAAGATGAGACAATTTGAATGTTAACAATACATAGAAACTATTAAAAATTTAGCAAGAAGTTGTTCACATCACTGATGAAAAAGTAAATTTCCAACATATACTTTTGTTGTTTAATGTTCCTCTTACTCATTTACTTAAACAAAAATATCAATTAACATGCATGTCAGAATTACATTTGCTCAACAATTGCAACCATAGATTGGCTAACGACCAATAAGACTACAGACATAAGGGTTGGGTAAAAATCAACTACAGCATTCTGTGAGAATCAACTGGCTATATGAATTTTATAAGACAGTAGTGGATATTTTATTATTATTTATAAGCTGTGGCTGGACACAGTGGCTCATGCCTGTAATCCCAGCACTTTGGGAAGCCAAGGCAGGTGGATCACCTGAGGTCAGGAGTTCAAGGCCAGCCTGACCAGCATGGTGAAACCCCGTCTCTACTAAAAGTACAAAAATTAGCTGGGCGTGGCGGTGCATGCCTGTAATTCCAGCTACTCAGGAGGCTGAGGCAGGAGAATCACTTGAACCTGGGAGGCAGAGGTTGCAGTGAGTCCAGATCGCACCACTGCACTCCAGCCTGGGTGATAAGAGTGAAACTCCATTTCAAAAATTTAAAAAAATAATAAAATTAAATAAATTGTATGATATGGCTGTTATATCAATGCAATTTATAAACTTAGAAATGTATTTATAAGTATGCATCATTTTTATTTCCAGAAAGTCTTTTTTCTTCTTTTTTTTTTTTAGACATGGTCTCACTCTCCCAGAAAGTATCCTTCTAAAAGTGTTACCAGTACATGTCTGTTAAGGCAGAGCACAACTGCTAGCCCTTGAAGAATGTACAGTCCAACTGAGAGGCATTCACACCCCAAAATATCTGATACGATGTGATAACTACCTAATAGAAATATTCAAAGTAAAATGAGTACATGATTTACTCAGTAAGGAATGACTACTTCTTCTGGGTGGAGACAGAGGAGGGAGAATACACATCCTTAGTGTGTTAAAGAGGCCATCCAAAAGTGATTAAGCCATCTTTGCATTATAAGCTGTCCTCATATAATATCTTCAGCATAAAATTCAACTAGTGTAGCCCTGAAGGACAGTTCCAAGTTATTCAGGGTACTACCATATGCCATTTGGGAAAGCTCCCTGGAATCACTAAAATGGTCTTTTTAGAACAATAAGGAAATGTTTTTATCTCACATCCAATTTCAAAAATTCCTTGACAGCCAGTATGTTTCTGGTTGGAAAGCAGGGTTTTTATATTTACTGTCTATTTATTTTCACTGTATTATCTTTTTTTAAGACAGAGTCTCACTCTATCACCCAGGCTGGAGTGCAGTGGCACGATCTCGGCTCACTGCAACTCTGCTTCCCAGGTTCAAGCAATTCTCGTGCCTCAGCCTCCCGAGTAGCTGGAATTACAGTCATGTACCATTAAACGTCCAGTTAATTTTTGTATATTTAGTAGAAACGATCTTTTGCCATGTTGACCAAGCTGGTCTGATACTGTAAATGTCCAGCTAATTTTTGTGTGTTTAGTAGAGACGGGGTTTTGCCATGTTGGCCAAGCTGGTCTTGAACTCCTGACCTCAGGTGATCCACCCATTTTGGCATCCCAAAGTGCTGGGATTATAGGTGTGAGCCACTGTGTCCAGCCATATTTTCACTATATTCCAAAAAATATATATACAGGACCAAAAGTCAATAATGAGTGTAATTTTCACAACTATCTTTAATAAAAGAATCATGATCAGAGTTCACATTTATGACAGTTATGTTCTAGGAATTGCACAGTATGAGATCCCAACTCAAAACAAAACCAAATATAAAAAACATAAAGTGGGTTGTGGGGGGCAGAGCAAGATGGCAGAATAGAAGCCTACTCTGCTCAACCCCCAAATGAAACACCAAATTTAAATAACTATCTGTACACAGAAAATCACCATCACAAAAACCAAAAATAAGGTGAGCAATCACAGTAAATTGTTTTAACTTCATATTCCTGAAAGAGGAATTGAGGAGGGCAGGAGAGATGGTCTTAAATTGACACAACCACCCCCCGCCCCGACCCCCTGACTATATTTATGAGGCTTGGAGAGAAACTCTCACCACTGTAGAGAGGGAGAATGTACCACCTGGGAGACTACACTGAACTCAGTGATGCCCTGTCGTAGTGGAGAATAAAGCTGTGCTGGGCTCAGCCAGCACCTGTGCACAGAGGGGGCATCTGAACCAGAACTAGACAGAGGGAAATCACCCATCGCTGTGGTCAGCACTTGAGTTTAAAAACAACCCTCACCACTGTGGGTTGAAGGGCTCTGGGGTCCTAGGTAAACTTGAAAGATAGTGTAGAACACAAGGACTGAAATTCCTAGGCAAATCCTAATGCTGGGCTGGGCTTAGAGCCAGTGGACTATGGTGACATGTGACCTAGGAAGATACTAGTTGGGGTGGCTATAGGAGTGCTTATACCATCCCTCTCCCAACCTCAGGCAGTCCAGCTTGTAGCAGTGAAAGTGACCTCCCTCCTTTTGCTTAAGGAGAGCAAAGAGTAATAAAGAGAACGTGGTCTTGCATCTTGGAAACCAGCTCAATCACAGTAGGATAGGGCACTAGGTAGAGTTGTGAGGCCCCCATTCCAGGCACTAGCTTCTAGATGACATTTCTAGACTACCCTGGGCCAAAAGGGAATCCAGTACTTTCAGAGGGAAGGACCCAGTCCTGGCAAGATTCATTACCTGCTGACTAAAGAGTCTCTGAACGAGCAGCAATACCCAGGGAGTACACAGTGGGCCTCAGGCTCTGAGATATACTGGCTTCAGGTGGGACCCAGCCCATTCCCAGCTGTGGTGACTATGATGAAAGACTCCCTTGGGAAAAGTAGAGGAAAAAGTAAAGGGGACTTTGTCTTGCACCTTAGGTATCAGCTTGTACACAGTATGTTGTACACAGAGCAACAAGCAGGCTCTACAGGTCCCTACGTCCAGGCCTAGGCTCTTGGCCAGAATTTCTGGACCTGCCCTGGGCCAGAGGGGAGCCCATTGTCCTGAGGCTACGTCCCCAGCATGGCAGCATTCACTACAAGCTGATAAAAAAGCCCCTGGGCTTGAACTGAAAATCAGCAGTGGCCTGGCAGAAACTGCCATGGACTGGTGGTGGTGCTGGCCACAGGGAGAAGCTCCTCTGCCTGTGGAAAGGAGAGGAAACAATGTGAAAGCCTCTGTATTGTGGTTTGAGTGCTAGCTTAGCCACAGTAAAATAAAACATCAGGTAAATTGCTAAGGCTTTTCATTTTTATTTTTTTGAAGACAAGGTCTTCCTGAGTCACCCAGGCTGGAGTACAATGGCACGATCACAGCTCACTGCAGCCTCAACTTCCCAAGCTCAAGCAATCCTCCCACCTCAGCCTCTCAAGTAGCTGGGACTACAGGTACATACCACCATGCTCAAGTAATTTTTTTTTTAATTTTCTGTAGAGACAGGGTTTCACCATGTTGCCTACACTGGTCTTGAACTTGTGAGCTCAAGCAATCCATCAACCTCAGCCTCCCAAATTGTTAGGATTACAGGTGTGAGCCACCATACCTGGCTGCAAATTGCTTAAGTTTTTTACTCCAATCCCTGGCTCCCAGACAGCATCTCTGGATATGCCAGAAGCCTAGGGGAACTTGCCACCCTAAAGAAAAGGTCCTTGGGCAAGGCCCAGTGCTATGCTGGCTTCAGGTCTGACCCACTGCATTAACAGTGGTGGTGGCTATAGGGGTGGTGGCTACAGGGGTGGTTGCATCACCACACTCCCAGTTCCAGGTGACTCAGCATACTGAGAGAGAGACTCTGTTTGTTTGGAAGAAAGTAAGAAAAAAGAATAAGAGTCTCTGCCTGGTAATCCAGAGAATTCTTCTGGATTTTATCCAAAACCACCAAGGTGATACCTGAGGCATGAGTCCACAAAAACGATAGTATTATTGGACGTGGGGCCCAAGTCCCTCTGAATACCTAGAAAGACTTCTCAAGAATGACAGGCACAAACAAGCCCAGACTGTGATGACTACAATAAATACCTAACTCTTCAATGTCCAGACAATGACAAACATCTATACGCATCAACACCATCCAGGAAAACATGACCTCACCAAATGAACAAAATAAGACACCAGGGAACAAACCTGGAGAAAAAGAGATATGCGACCTTTTAGACAAAGAATTCAAAATAGCTGTTGTGAGGAAACTTAAAAGAATTAAAGGTAACACAGAGAAGGCATTCAGAATTCTATCAGATAAGTTTAGCAAAGAGATTGAAATAATTTTTAAAAATCAAGCAGAAATTCTAGAGTTGAAAATGCAACTGACATGCTGAAGACTGCATCAGAATTTAATAGCAGACTTGATTAAGCAGAAAAAAATTTAGTGAGCTAGAAGACAAGCTATTTAAAAATACAAAGTCAGAGGAGACAAAAGAAAAAAATGTTTTAAAAATGAGGCATACCTACAAGATCTAGAAAATAGCATCAAAAGGGCAAATCTAAGAGTTATTGGCCTTAAAGAGGAGGTAGAGAAAGAAATAAGGGTAGAAACTTTATTCAAAGGGGTATCAGAGATCAGAGAACTTACCGAACTTAAAGACATCAACATTCAAGTACAAGAAAGTTATAGAACACCAAGCAGATTTAACCCGAAAAAGACTATCTCAAGAAATTTAGTAATCAAACTCCCAAAGGTCAAGAATAAAGAAAAGATTCTAAAAGCAGCAAGATAAAAGAAATAAACAGCATACAATGAAGCTCCAATATGTCTGGCAGCAGGCTTTTCAGTGGAAACATATAGGGCAGGAGAGAGTAGCATAACATATTTAAAGTGCTGGGGGAAAAACCAAAAAACAAAAGCACACAAAAGCAAAAAAACACTTTTACTCTAGCATACTATATTCAGCAAAAATATTCTTCAAAACAAAAGCACACAAAAGCAAAAAAACACTTTTACCCTAGCATACTATATTCAGCAAAAATATTCTTCAAAGCATGAAGGACAAATAAAGATGTTCCTAGACAAATGAAAGCTGAGGGATTTTATCAAGACCAGACCTGTCCTACAAGAAATCTTAAAGGGAGTTCTTCAATCTGAAAGAAAAGGACATTGGTAAGCAAGAAGAAAGTATCTGAAGTTAAAAAACACTGGTAATGGTAAGCACATAAAAAAACTCAGAACAGTATAACACTGTAATTATGGTGTATAAATTACTCTTAAGTAGAAGGACTAAATGATAAACCAATCAAAAATAATAACTACAAGAACTTTTTTTTTCTTGAGACAAAGAGTCTTGCTTTGTCACCAGGTGCCAGGCTGGAGTACAGTGGCGCCATCTCGGCTCACTGCAACTTCCGCCTCCCAGGTTCAAGCAATTCTCCCGCCTCAGCCTCCCAAGTAGCTGGGACTACAGGCGCACACCACCACGCCTGGCTAATTTTTGTATTTTTAGTAGAGACGGGGTTTCACCATGTTGGCCAGGATGGTCTTGATCTCCTGACCTTGTGATCTGCCCGCCTCAGCCTCCCCAAGTGCTGAGATTACAGGCATGAGCCACCACGCCCAGCCAACTACAAGAACTTTGCTAGACATAGACAGTTACAATAAAACATAAAGAGAAACCACAAAAAGTTAAAAAGCAGGGAGATTAGCTTAAAGTATATTGTTTCTATTAGTTTTTGCTTTCATATTTGTTTGTTTATGCAAGCAGTGTTGTCATCAATTTAAAATAGTAAGTTATAAGGAAGTATTTGCAAGCTTCATAGTACCCTCAAATCAAAAAACATAAAATGGATGCACAAAAAAATAAAAAGCAAGAAATTAAATCATACCACTAGAAAAAAATGAACTAAAACGAAGACAGGAAGGAAGGAAAGGAGGAGAAGATAACAAAACAAACAACTAGAAAAAAGTAGCAAAGTGGCAGGAGTAAGACCCTACTTAATAATAACACTAAATGTAAATAGACTAAACTCTCCAATCAAAAGACACAGAGTATACGAATAGATTTTTTTAAAAAAAGACCCAGTGATTTGTTGCCTATAGGAACACACTTCACATAGGCAGAAAATAAAGGGATTGGAAAAAAACATTCATTTGGTGCCAATGGAAACCAGAAAAGCAGGAATAACTATACTGATGCAGACAAAATAGATTTCAAAACGAAAACCATAAGAAGAGATACAGAAGTTCATTACATAATGAAAAAGGTCCTATGGTCTATCCTTGAGAATGATTCATGTGCCGAGGAGAAGAATGTTTGTTAGGTCACAAAACAAATCTTAAAACATTTTTTAAAAACTCTGAAATAATATCAAATATATTCTCTAACCACATGGAATAAAACCATAACTCAATAATAAGAGTAATTTTCGAAATTATACAAACACATGAAGATTAAACAATATGCTCTTGAATGGCCAGTGTGTCAATGAAGAAATTAAGAAAGAAATTGAAAGCTTTCTTGAAACAAATAATGGAAACAACATATCAAAACCTATGGAATACAATGAAGGGAATAGTAAGAGAAATTTATGGCTATAAGGTACCTACTTCAGAAAGAAGAAAAACTTCAAATACATAATCTAATGATGCATCTTAAAGAACTGGAAAAGCTCAGCACCATAAGACAGGATGAAAAAAAAGAAAAAAAAAGAACTAGAAACGCAATAGAAAATCAACTCCAAAATTAGTAGAAGAGAAGAAATAATAAAGCTCAGAAAATAAATAAATAAAATAGAAATGAAGAAAACAATACAAAAGATTAGCAAAAAAAAAATTGTTTTTTGAAAAAATAAAATCAACAAACCCTTAGACAAATTAAAAAATAAATAAATAAATAAATAAATAAATAAAATCAGAGATGAAAAAGGAGACATTACAACTGATGCTTCAGAAATTCAAAGGATCATTAGTGACTACCAGGAGCAACTATATGCCAATAAATTGGAAAATCTGGAAGAAATGATTTATAGCCACACAGTCTTCCACAGTGGCTCTAATTTACACTCACCCTAACAGTGTAAAAGCATTCCTTTTTCTACACAACCTAGCCAGCATCTGTTATTTTTCACTTTTTAATAATAGCCAGTCTGACTGGTGTTAGATGGTATCTCATTGTGGTTTTGATTTGCATTTGTCTAATTATCTGTGATGTTTTTTTTTTTTCTACATGATTATTGGGCACATGTATGTCTTCTTTTGAAAAATGTTGCTCATGTCCTTTGCTCATTTTTTAGTGGGTTTTTTTTCTCGTAAATTTGTTTAAGTTCCTTATAGACACTGCATATTAGACCTTTGTCAGATGCATAGTTTGCAAAAATGGTCTCTCATTCTGTAAGCAGTCTGTTTACTCTGTTGTTAGTTGCTTTTGCTATGCAGAAGCTCTTCAGTTTAATTAGATCCCATTTGTCAATTTTTGCTTTTCTTGCAACTGCTTTTGGAGTTTTCCCCATGAAATCTTTGTTTGTGCCTATCTCCTGAATAGTATTGCCTAGGTTATTTTCCAGAGTTTTTATAGTTTGGGGTTTTACATTTAATTCTTTAATCCATCTTGAGATGATTTTTCTATATGGTATAAGGAAGGGGTCCAGTTTCAATCTTCTGCATATGGCTAGCCAGTTATCCCAGCATTGTTCTTGTTTTGAAATTATGAACCTACCTTAAGTATCTCTCAAATATAATATTATATTCATATTTTTCCCTTTTTCTCCCCAGCTCACAAGGTAAATTTAGTATCATAGTGATTTGTCTGTACATTTAGGTACATATGGACTCTAATATAGACATAAATAATTCTTTTTTTTTTTTAAAAAAAAGACAGGGTTTCACCATGTTGGTCAGGCTGGTCTTGAACTCCCGACCTCAGGTGATCCGCCCGCCTTGGCCTCCAAAGTGCTTGGATTATAGGCATGTGCCACCACGCCTGGCCCTAGACATAAATAATTCTATCAGTGAAGTATTAATCTACTTAGAATCTTTCCTTATATCATTCAACTCCCATTTATTTAATTCTGAAATTTTTCTATTTTAGTTTGCATTTTCAGCTCAAGTTCTATTAAGAACAAGCTTACTCTTTAACTTTATAGCAGCAATTGAAAATGTGGATTTTCTTCTACTTAATTTTCAGTGTTATACATACTGAATTTTGACGAGAATGTTCCTTTCTCTTGTTCTACAGTATGTTTTCCATAGATTGATCATTTTCTAGGCCAGAGTGCAATGGCATGATCTCAGCTTACTGCAGCCTCTGCCTCCTGGGTGCAAGCCATTCTCCTGCCTCAGCCTCCTGAGTAGCTGGGATTACATGTGCCAGTCACCACACCTGGCTAATTTTCGTATTTTTAGTACAGATGATGTTTCATCATGCTGGCCAGGCTGGTCTCAAACTGCTGGCCTTAAGTGATCCACCAACCTCGACCTCCTAAAGTGCCGGGATTACAGGTGTGACCCACTGTGCCCTGCCAAAACATTCTTAATAATTAATGGGGGAAATGACAATTGTTCTGTGACTTTTACTAATCTTTGGTAAAACACGGAAAACTTCCCTAATGTAGAAATAAATTATAGAAAAATAAAAAAAGATTACAACTAATATTTATTTCATACGAAATAATTCAGAACATTAAAAACAATGAGAATTAAAATGTTTTACCTTTGTTAAGAACCCTATCAAGAGTAGGATGAACAATGTTTCCCTTCTTCTCCTATAAATTAACGTAGGGAATATTCACCTCTTCAATGCCTCAGTGAATTTCATATTCCTTTGTAAGTATGGCTTACGTTCCATCATTTTATTCTTTGTGTTTTCAATAGCATCAACTTATCTCATGACTTATTCTGAAACTTTTTTGCTGTATGACTTTCCTTATGACATCTTACTACTTTTCCTCACAATCACTTTCTTCATTTATGTTGATAACCTCACCAATATTAAGTTCCTGACTTAATATCTAGAATCTTTTAGACAACAGCAATACCAGCATTTTCATAATCAACTATTTCTTCTGTAACTCCATTTATGATAGACTTGAATGTCGCTAACAGCATTATCACATTTTACTTTTCTGCTTCACTTTCATCTTTGTAAGTGTATTTATCTCCTTGGGTTGCCACAACAAAATACAATAGACTGGGTGGTTTAAACCACAAAATTATTTTCTTATAGTTCTAAAAGCTGGTTAAGTTCAAAATCAAGGTAATGGTAAGATTGGTTTCATTCTGAGGCCTCTTCTCTTGGCTTCTATGCAGCCACTATCTTGCTCTTTCCTAACATGGCAGAGAAGGAAAGTGAGCTCTCTAACAACTCTCCTTATAAAAACACTAATTCCATCACATCAAGCTTCATCCTTACAATCTCACTTACCCTTACAGGCCCCATTTCCAAAAACAGCCGCATTAGAGTTTACGGCTTCAACATATGAATTTTCAGGGGATCTAAATATTCAGCCCATAACATTCCCTTCTTGGTCCCCCATAATTAATATCCTTTTCATATGCAAAATGTATGCCTTAAAAGTCTCAACTTGGCTGGTGTGGTGTCTCACACCTGCAATCCCAGGATTTTGGGAGTCTGAGATGGGTGGATCACCTGAGGTCAGGAGTTGGAGATCAGCCTGGCCAACATGGCGAAAACTCGTTTCTACTAAAAATAGAAAAAAACAGCCAAATGTGGTGGCAGGCACCTGTAATCACAGCTACTCAGGAGGCTGAGGCAGGAGAATCACTTGAACTTGAGATGAAGAGATTGCAATAAGCAGAGATCACGCCATTACACTCCAGCCTGCGCAAAAACAGTGAAACTCCATCTTAAGAAAAAAAAAAACTTATTCAAGCATCAACTCAAACATCTAAAGGCCAAGTCTCATTTAAATATTATCTAATCTGGGTGTAGTGGCTCTCAGATGTATTACTAGCTACACAGGAGGCTGAGATAGGAGGATCTCTTGAGCCCAGGAGGTACAAGCTGCAGTTAGCTATGATTATGCCACCACACCCCAGCCTGGGTGACAGAATAAGACACCATCTCTAGTAAAGGAATAAATAAACATAATTTAAATCAGATATGAGTGAGACTCAAGGTACTATTCATCATGAGGAGAAATTCTTCTCCAGCTATGAACTTGTGAAACCAGATAAGTTATATGCTTCAAAAATACAATGGTGGGCTATGCATAGGATAGACATTGCCATTCCAAAAGGGAGATGCAGGGAAGGAGAATGTGATGGCAGGTCCCCAGCAACTCTAAAACCTAGTAAGAAGAACTTTACTTGATCTTAAAGCTGGAGATAAGTGTGCATGGCTTGATATCCCACCTTCCAGGCCTACTGGGATGGCAATATCATACCAACAGCTGTTTGGTCTGATCCTGCATGCATCTGCAGCTTTCTGAAGCCAAATAGGAAATTGTCTTACCCTTTAGTCTAGTGCTGGCAGTGGCAGCACTCATGATTTCTGAATCACCTTTGGTGTTATTCTTCCCTTTCCTTGAGAATGGTGCACACTTGCAGCTGAACAATTCTATGTTTCTGCCTGGTAGAATTCAAGAAGTCTGAAAGCCTTCTTTCATTCTGTCCTATCTTTCTCTGTCTGCAGTTCAAATTGGCAGTGTCTGCGCTGTTATAATTGCATTTCTATTCCTACCTTCTGCTGAGATTCCTGAATACATCCGTGAGGTCCACCCACTATTTCTTTATCAAGTGGTTCTTCAGCCGTATCACGCTTCATGTTCTCTTCAGAAAAAGTTTTCTCATTTTGTACAATATGGCTAGGCTAAGAATCTTCCCAGTCTCCATGTTCTGGTAACGTTTTCCTTAATAATTCCTTCTTCATTTCTTGCCTCTCATATACAGTAAGAAGGATCTATGCTGCATTTTTAATACTTGGCTTTAAAAATCACCTCTCGGCTAGGCACAGTGGCTCAACGTGTAATCCCAGCATTTTGAGAGCCTGACGCAGGTAGACTGCTTGAGCCCAGGAGTTCAAGACCAGTCTGGGCAACATGGTGACACCTTGTCTCTACAAACAATAAAATTAGCCGGACATGGTAGTATGTGCCTATAGTCCCAGCTACTCAGGAGGCTGAGGTGTGAGGATCACTTAAGCCTGCAAGGTAAAGGTTGCAGTGAGCTGTAATTGTGCCATTGTACTCTAGGCTGGGTGACACAGAAAGTCCTATTTCTAAAAAACGTTATTTTTGTTTTGCTTTTTAAATCACCTCTGGTAAATATCGAATTTCATTGCTTAGAATAACAGTTCCTAACCTTTTTGGCATCAGACATTGGTTTAGTGGAAGACAATTTTTCCAGACAGGGCGAGGTGGGACGTTGCAATGGTTTCAGGATAAAACTGTTCCACTTCATATCATCAGGCATTAGTTATGTTCTCATAAGGAGTATGCAACCTAGATCCCTTCCATTCACAGTTCACGACAGGGTTCACACTCCTCTGAGGATCTAATGTCACTGCTGATCTGACAGGAAATGGAGCTTGGGTGGTAATGCTCACTCAACTGCTGTGTAACTCCTGCTTGTGTGGCCCAGTTCCTAATAGGCCATGGACTGATACCAGTCTGCAGCCCAGGGGTTGGGACTCCTGGCTTAAAAATTCTACTTACTGAAAATACTAGAAGACAATTCAAATAAGATTTTGCCCCTTTGTAACAAGGACTGCCACCTGTTCTTCTTTTACACCTGAGAACTTGCCAGAATGACCTTTAACATATATATTTCTACCATTCCAACATTCTGTTGACGATTATTTATGTGTTCTCTTGAAGATGGATGCTTTCTCTCCTGCTCTGCTGTTTTCCTTCTGAGCCCTCACCACAATCACATTGAACATATATACTTCTAGGATATATCTCAAAACTTCCAGCCTCTACACTTACCCAGTCCCAAAGCTACTTCCACATTGTAGGTATTTGTTACAGGAGAACCCCACATCATGGATCCAAAATCTATATTAGGATTCTCCGGAGAAACAAAACCAAAAGGATGTATGTATAAAGATATTTATTATAAGGGATAAGCTCATACAATTATGTATTAATTGTAGGACCTGCAGTCAGCAAATTGGAGACTCAGGAGAGTCAATGGTTTAAGTCTGAAAGCTGGCAGACTCAAGACCCAAGAAGAGCCAATGTTTCAATTCAAGTATGAAGGCAAAAAAAGACCAGTTTCCCAGCTCAACAGTTAGGCAGGAAGTGTTTCCTCTTACTCACAGTAGGGTCAATATTTTTGTTCTATTCAGGCCTTCAACTGATTCACATCCACATTAGGGAGAACAATCTCCTTTACTCAATCTACTGATTCAAATGTGTATTTCATACAAAAACACTCTCAGAGACACACTCAGAATAATGACTGACCAAATACCTGAGCACCCTATGGCCCAGATTAATTGATACATAAAATTAACCATCACAGTCAACCAATTCCCTTGATTTTATTCATTTTGGTAAAATGTCATATAGATTTACTGCTGGGAGACAAGAAGACAACACAACTACATGCTTTGCTGTCTGTGCATGGACTGAATAACAATCACCAATAAAATAAAAAATCGCCACCAGACTTTGAAAATGTAATATTACTGGTCACTGATCATGCTATGCATTTGTTATTTGTAATGATTTGTGGACTGAAGAGCTAGCAGCAAATATTTCACATTATGCAATTATTTATAATAAATATTCCATGGTAAATTTAAAGGTTTTTAGGGGATGGATGAGATTTAACTGCCATATGCTGAGTGAAATTTGTGCATACTGGAACCATGCAAAGTGAGAACTTATTGTAATTTGCATACAACAAATTGCACATATTTAAAATGCATAATTAGATCATTTTGTCACATGTATATACTTGTGGAAATCTTAACATGGTAAACGTGAATATATTGTTTACCTTCAGTTTCCTCTTGCCCTCTCCCATTTTTTATTTATTTTTTATTTATTGAGACAGAGTCACACTCTGTCATCCAGGCTGGAGTACAGTGGCATGATCTTGACTCACTGTAACCTCTACCTCCCACGTTCAAGAGATTCTCCTGCCTCAGCCTCCCAAGTTGCTGGGATTACGGATACATGTAACCATGCCTGGCAAATTTTTCTATTTTTAGTAGAGATGGGCTTTCACTATGTTGCTTAGGCTGGTCTCGAACTCCTGACCTCAAGCAATCTGCCTGCCTCAGCCTCCCAAAGTGCTAGGATTACAGGCATGAGCCACTGCGTTCAGCCTCTCTTGCCCCTCTTGCTCCTTTATAATGCTTCCTCCCACTCTTTCATGTTACCCAACTCTATGGACTCCATGCAATGACTGATTTTCTTTCAATCACAATAGATTATTTTGCATTTTCTGGAAGTTCATATAAATAAGATCATACACTATGTATTCTTTTTTATCTGGCTTCTTCCATTCAGTATAATTATTTTCAGATTCATCCAGTGTTTGTATATTTGAATTGTTCTTTCTCTTATTGCTAAATTGTATTTCATTGTACAGATAACAGGTTTTATTTCCCTACTCTTCAGTTGATTAATATTTAGATTTTTTTTCCTACATTTTAGCTATTGTAAGTCATGTTGCTATGAACATTTATGTAAGAAATTTTATGCAGACTTACGTCATTACATTTTCTGGGTATATACCAAGGAGTGGAATGGCTGGATCATATGGTAGATATGCATTTAATTTTTTTAAAAAACTGCCAAATTGTTTACCAAAGTGGCTATAACACTTTACATTCCCACCAACAGTGAATAAGTATTCCACATATTCCACATTCCTAGCCAAAATGAAGGGGTAGTCTGTTTTTAAAATTTTAGTCATTCTAATAGGGTGTGTAGTGTTATCTGATTGAGGTGTTAATTTACATTTCTCTAATTACTAATGATGTTGAGCATTTTTATATGCTTATTTGCTATCCTTTTATCTTTTTTGGTAAAATGTCTGTTCAACTCATTGCCCATTTAAAAAACTGTGTTGTGTTTTCTTATTATTGAGTTTTGAGAGTTCTTTATACATTTTGCATAAAAGGCCTATACAGCTCACCATAGTGTAGAATCAGTGGGAGCCCTGAGCTTGTTTTCCTGCAACTAGATGGTTCCATCTGGGGGTGATGGGAGACACTGACAGATGATCAGGCATTAGATTCTCATAAGGAATGCACAACCTAGATCCCTCACATGCACAGTTCACAATAGGGTTTGTGCTTCTATGAGAATCTAATGCCACCACTGATCTGTCAGGAGGCAGAGCACAGGTGGTAATACAAGTGTTGGGGAGTGACTGTAAATACAGATGAAGCTTCACTTGCTGCCAGTGACCTCCTGCTGTGTGGCCCAGTTCCTACTAGGCCCAGGCCACAGACCAGGACTGGTACCGGTCCATGCCCAGGGATTTGGTGACCCCTGCTGTAGGTCATGTGTCTTTTTTTTTTTTTTGCCCCTCAAGCTGCCTTCAAGATTTTGTCTTATTACTTACTAGTTTTGAACACTATGGTGGTGACCTACCTTCAGATAGTTTTATTCATGCTTCTTCGTTTTTGGTTTCATTGAGTTTCTAGAGTCTCTGGGTTTAAAGCTATGATCAAATTTGGAAAAACTCAGACAGCATTTCTTCAAGTATTTTTTTCTGCCTTTCCTTCCTTAAAGGAGTCCCATTACAAATATATTATGCTACATTTATAGTTGAATACAAGTGATGCACATCTGTTATTTATGAAGGTGTCCACAGTTTAATGATGTTCTATTCATTTTTTAATAATTAATTTTTCTCTTCATGGCTTCCTTTGTATGTTTTCTATTGTAATGTCTTCAATTTCACTAATCTTTTCTTCTCCAAGATATGACCTCTAGTTAATCCCATCTCTTTTGTTTTCCATCGAAGACATTATAGTTATCAGCACCAGAAGTTTGTTTTGGATTTCTTCTATATCATTTGTTTTTTTACTTAATATATTTGATCTTTTCTCCAGCTTTATTTTACATACAGAATACAGTTATAAATTTTGGTATCCTTATCTGTCAATTTTGGTCTTTTTTTTTTTTTTTTTGCTTGCTTCCATGCCTGCTAGTTTTTTTTTTTCTTTCTCTCCCGATTCTCTAGTTGAATTTTTTTCTTTCTTTTTTTTTTTTTTTGCCTGCTAGTTTTTTTACTGGGCATCATAACTATGAATTTTACCTTTTGAGGTACTGAACATGTTTGTATTACTATAAAGATTCCTGGGCTTTTTTTCTGGGTTGCAGTTAAATTGGAAACAATTTAATCCTTTCAGGTCTTGCTTTTAAGATTCATCAGACAGAACCACGGCAGCATTTAAGTTTAAGGCTAAAGATTCCACACTATTGATGCAAGATCTTTTAAAATGCTGTACCCTGCCCTGTAAATTGTGAGGTTTCGTAGTCTGACAGGTGGCAAAAGGCACTGTTCCTATTCCTGTGAGAACTATGCATATTCTTCCCACTTCTAAACCTTTTCAGTGGTTCTTTCCCTTGCCTTGGGTAGTTTCCTGATATTCATACACTAATAAGTACTCTACTGCAAACATGACAAGGATCTTCTCCAGGTCTCTGGAGTTCTCATAGTGACTGTCACTACTTCAGTATTGCACCCTGTGATATCTAGTGACCTTGGTCTCTATAGCCTATCAGCAATATCTCCTCAAGTCATGAGTCTCTGAGTGCTACTTATGTTCCCCCTTTCTGTGAAAGGGCCTGGAAAGTCTCTTGCAGCAGTAAGCCAATACAATAATAGGGCAAACTTTGTTTGATTCATGTCTCTCAGCAAACAATGTCCTTTGTTACCCAATGCCCAATGTCTTAAAAACCACTTGTTTCACAAATTCTTATTCTTCATTTCAGGTAGCAGGTTAAATATTGTCCAGTTACTCCATCTTATCTAGAAATATAATATCCTATTTGTCTACTTTTAATTTGATAAAAATTTCTTTTATTAACTAGCCTAAAAATTCCCTTAAAAAATCATTGTGACTATAATCCCCAGCACATAATGTTATCAAGGTACTTGCTTTCCTCACTTATGTGGGGAATCATATATCCAAGAATTGCTGTGCACTTATTTTACCATTACTCTTACATTATGAATACAGGAAAAAATAGAAATGGTTTGGTGCAGTATTATGGCCATCTCAAAAAGGAGTCATGGGATGGCTATAGAGCCTTCTGATTATTACAAATCTCATTTCAATCAAAAGGAGTTAATAGTAGGAGGAAAAAATTTATATCTTTTTCAAGGACCAGAACTGTTTTAATTTTATGAGGAAAAGCATGTGATTTATGTATTTTTTATTGTGTTTTGGGTTTTGGGGTACATGTGAAGAACATGTGGGATTGTTGCATAGGTACATACATGGCAATGTGGTTTGCTGCTTTCCTCCCCATCATCTATGTCTGGCATTTCTTCCCATGTTATCCCTCCCTAACTCCCCACCCCCCACTGTCCCTCCCCTATTCCCCGCCACAGACCTCAGTGTGTGATGCTCCGGGTCAACACCTGCCTATGAGTGAGACTGCAGTGTTTGATTTTCTGTTATTGTGTCAGTTTGCTGAGAATGATGGTTTCCAGATTCATCCATATCCCAACAAAGGACATGAACTCATCGCTTTTTATGGCTGATAGTATTCCACGGTGTATATGTGCCACATTTTCCCTGTCCAGTCTATCATTGATGGGCATTTGGGTTGGTTTCAGGTCTTTGCTATTGTAAACAGTGCTGCAATGAACATTCATGTGCACGTGTCCTTATAGTAGAACAATTTATAATCCTTTGGATATATACCCAGTAATGGGATTGCTGGCTCAAATGGAATTTCTATTTCTAGGTCCTTGAGGAATCGCCACACTGTCTTCCACAATGGTTGAACTAATTTACATTCCCACAACAGTGTAAAAGTGTTCCTATTTCTCCATATCCTCTCCAGCATCTGTTGTCTCCAGATTTTTTAATGATCGCCATTCTAACTGGCGTGAGATGGTATCTCAGTGTAGTTTTGATTTGCATTTCTCTAATGACCATTTTTTGATGAGCATTTTTTCATATGTTTGTTGGCCTCATATATGTCTTGTTTTGATGAAGAGCATTTTTTCATGTGTTTGTTGGCCTCATACATGTCTTGTTTTGAAAAGTGTCTGTTCATACCCTCTGCCCACTTTTGAATGGGTTTGTTTGTTTCTCGTAAATCTGTTTTAGTTCTTTGTAGATTCTGGATATTAGCCCTTTGTCAGATGGGTAGATTGCAAAAATTTTTTCCCATTCTGTTGGTTGCTGGTTCACTCTATGATTGTTTCTTTTGCTGTGCAGAAGCTCTGGAGTTTAATTAGATCCCATTTGTTTATTTTGGCTTTTATTGCCAATGCTTTTGGTGTTTTAGTCATGAAGTCCTTGCCTATGCCTATGTCCTGAATGGTTTTGCCTAGGTTTTCTTCTTGGGTTTTTATGGTGTTAGGTCTTATGTTTAAGTCTTTAATCCATCTGGAGTTAATTTTAGTGTAAGGTGTCAGGAAGGGGTCCAGTTTCTGCTTTCTGCACATGGCTAGCCAGTTTTCCCAACACCATTTATTGAACAGGGAATCCTTTCCCCATTGCTTGTTTTTGTCAGGTCTGTTAAAGATCAGATGGTTGTAGATGTGTGGTGTTCCCTCCAAGGCCTCTGTTCTGTTCCATTGGTCTATATCTCTGTTTTGGTACCAGTACCATGCTGTTTTGATTACTGCAGCCTTGTAGAATAGTTTGAAGTCAGGTAGCATGATGCCTTCAGCTTTGTTCTTTTTGCTTAGAATTGACTTGGCTATGCAGGCTCTCTTTTGGTTCCATATGAAGTTTAAGGTGGTTTTTTCCAGATCTGTAAAAAAGGTAGCTTGATGGGGATAGCATTGAATCTATAAATTACTTCGTGCAGCATGGCCATTTTCACAATATTGATTCTTCCTAACCATGAGCATGGAATGTTTCTCCATTTGTTTGTGTCCTCTCTTAATTCGTTGAACAGTGGCTTGTAGTTCTCCTTGAAGAGGTCCTTTAGGTTCCTTGCTAGTTGTATTCCTAGGTATTTTATTCTCTTTGTAGCAATTGTGAATGGCAGTTCGTTCTTGATTTGGCTCTCTTTAAGTCTGTTATTGGTGTATAGGAATGCATGTGATTTTTGCACATTGATTTTGTATCCTGAGACATTGCTGAAGTTGCTTATCAGTTTCAGGAGATTTTGGGCTGAAACAATGGGTTCTTCTAAATATACAATCATGTCATCTGCAAATAGAGACAATTGGACTTCCTCTTTTCCTAATTGAATACCGTTTGTTTCCTTTTCTTGCCTGATTGCTCTGGCTAGAACTTCCAATACTATATTGAATAGGAGTGGTGAGAGAGGGCATCCTTGTCTAGTGCCAGATTTCAAAGGGAATGCTTCCAGTTTTTGCCCATTCAATATGATATTCACTGTGGGTTTGTCGTAAATAGCTTTTATTATTTTGAGATACGTTCCATCAATATCTAGTTTACTGAGAGTTTTTGGCATAAAGCACTGATGAATTTTGTCATAGGCCTTCTCTGCATATATTGAGATAATCACGTGGTTTTTGTCTTTGGTTCTGTTTATGTGGTGAATTACGTTTATAGACTTGCGTATGTTGAACCAGCCTTGCATCCCTAGGATGAAGCCTACTTGATCGTGATGGATAAGCTTTTTGATGTGCTGCTGCAATCGGTTTGCCAGTATTTTACTGAAGATTTTCGCATCTATGTTCATCGTGGATATTGGCCTGAAGTTTTCTTTTCTTGTTGAGTCTCTGCCAGGTTTTGGTATAAGGATAATATTGGTTTCATAAAATGATTTGGGAAGGAGTGATTTATGTTTTTTTCATTCCAGCTGTCTCCTTAGTGTTAGTGAATAAATCTTGTACAATATCATAATCACTTTTCTGCCAATCTTAATCTTTGGCAGTAGTGTAGGTTTTCATTTATTACGTTTTCAATAGTACATTCACAGGGTCAGCTATGTCAAGATTGGTAGGAATATGTCATTTTTGATATTTTAAAACATTATTGAAATATAATTCATTTACTATAAAACTTACCCCTTTAAAATATATAATTTAGTGTTTTTTATTCACAAATTTGTTCAACCATCACTTCAGATTTTCATCACCCACAAAAGATACCCCAACACTACCAACTCCCCTCTTCCCCCTGTTCCTGAAAACCACTACTCTGCTTTCTCTAAGAATTTAACTATTCCACATGTTATATAAATGGAGCCATAGAATATGTGGTCTTTTGTGAC
This sequence comes from Sapajus apella, assembly GCF_009761245.1. Classification (NCBI taxonomy): domain Eukaryota; kingdom Metazoa; phylum Chordata; class Mammalia; order Primates; family Cebidae; genus Sapajus; species Sapajus apella. Next base: position 23,192,388 of record NW_022436958.1, read on the forward strand.
TAGCTGCTTTCACATAGCATAAGTTTTCAGGGTTGATCCATAGTGTAGCATTTATTGGTACCTCATTCTGTTTCATTGCTGAATAATATTTCGCTATATGAATAGATCAAATTTTATTTTTCCATTCATTAGTGAATATTTAAATTGTTTCTAATTTTGAGCTATTATGAATAATAGTGCCATAAACATTCATGTACATGTTTTTGTGTCAAAATGTATTTATTCCACTCTCTTGGACATATACCTAGAAGTAAAATTTCTAAGTCATATAATAATTATAACTTTCTGAGGAACTGACAGACTGCTTTCCAAATTGGCTATATAATTTTACTTCCTCCCCAGGGATTCTAATTTCTCTCCATTTTTACCATCACTTGTTACTATCTTTTTTTTTTTTCTTTTGAGTTGGGGTTTTGCTCTTGTTGCCCAGGCTGGAGTACAATGGCATGATCTTGACTCACTGCAACCTCCACCTCCTGGGTTCAAGTGATTCTCCTGCCTCACCCTCCCAAGTAGGAGGGATTACAGTTGTGTGCCACCATGCTTGGCTAATTTTGTATTTTTAGTAGGGATGGGGCTTCACCATGTTGGCCAGGCTGGTCTCGAACTTCTGACCCCAGGTGATCCACCTGCCTCGGCCTCCCAAAGTGCTGGGATTATAGGTGTCAGCTACCACACCTGGCATAAAGTATCATTTTGATTATAACCATTCTAATGGGCATAAAGTGGTATCTCATTGTAGCTCTGATTTGTATTTCCCTATAATTAGTAATGTTGAGCATGCAAGAAGTCCTTTTTTTTTTTTCTTTTGAGATAGTATCTTGCTCTATTTTCCAAAGGCTTCATGCATTGTTGAGTGGTGCAAACACAACTTACTAACAGCCTTGACCTCCTGGATCAAGTGATCCTCCTGCCTCACTCTCCCAAGAAGTTGGAAGTACAGGTGTGTGCCACCATGCCTGGCTAATTTTTTTGTTTTTGTAGAGATGGGGTCTTATTCTGTAGCCCAGGCTGGTGTCAAACTCCTACGCTCAAGCAATCTTCTTATCTTGGCCTCCTAAAGCACTGAAATTACAGGAATCCACCGTGCCTGGCCCAAGTCTCCTTTTTCTTTTTCTGAGATGAAATCTCGCTCTATCATCCTGGCTGGAGTGCAGTGGCGTGGTCTCGGCTCACAGCAACTTCCACCTCCCGAGTTCAGCTATTCTCCTGCCTCAACTTCCCAAGTAGCTGGGATTACAGGCAGATGCCACCACACTCGGCTAATTTTTTATACTTTTTGGTAGAGATGGGGTTTCACCATCTTGGCCAGGCTGGTCTTGAACTCCTGACCTCAAGTGATCCACCTGCTTCGGCCTCCCAAAGTGCTGGGATTACAGCTGTGAGCCACTGCGCCCGGCCCCAAGTGTCCTTCTGAATTCACCTCCCACACCACCTTTTTATTAAAAATTCCATAAGATTTTTACCTACTAAGTATTCAGTGAAAAATTGATATTAAATTCTTTTAAAAAATCATTTCTACAACATTTCTTCTATTAAACTATTTTGGAATTTGTTCAAATGTATACGTAACCTCATATATGCAGCTGACCCAGATGTTCTACAATTCTTTTAATAGAACATATAAAAGAGTTGAACAGAATAATATCTTATAGGTTTTTTGTTACCTAGTCTCTCTAAACAAAACCTAAGATAGTCTTTGCGTGACATCCTAGAAATCAAAACAACTTGAAATTGAATTTTACAAGTGAGAAAGATCCTAAAGAAAACCTGGATACACTGGCTTACATGATACATGATGTAATTACAAATAAGGTTCAGTGACTTCTAAAATCATTTAGCTAATTAATGACACACTTGTTACTAAAATCTAGATATGCTGACTACTATACTAGTGTTCCTTCTAATAGAATTATTGACAAACTCAAAGAAGAAATGATTTATCATGAAACAATGGAAAGGGCAAGTGACTAGTAATCAGGAAATCTGCTTGTATCTTACAGTATTTGGTTGAGCCTATGGGAATACTGATTTAACCCCTGTACCATATCTTCATCAAATAGAAAATTCTACTAGATAATCTCTAAGAAATTCTTCCACATTTAAAATTCTTTAAGGTTCACTGGAATATAAAAAAGTATTAAGTAGACTTGGAAGTTAATCCCCCCAAAAAGAGTACAGGAACTTTAAATAACAAATAATAAGCCAAAATCTTAGTGGAATTTTTCCCGTTATAATAATGGGAATGGAATGAAAAATACATTTCTATCAACAAGAGCAGCATAGACTAACATAGGCAGGAAAATAACTTAACTTTCATACATGTAATATACTGATTAATAAAAATACAGGCATCTCCCAACTGCACGTAGTAATATTCTGAGGAAACCAGAATGAGAAGCCTGCCAAAGACTCCACCATAGCCTCTTTTCTGTTATATCTACAGAGTTTTTAACTCCCAGCTTGTAACACATAAAGAAGCAAGAGCACAGGATTGAAATACATTACATATGTTGGTAGTAGAAAAAAGATGGAAAGATAGGCTTGAATATATCACATATTATCAAAGCATTGTGAACTGGGATGTCACTCTAATTTAGAAAGAGAACCCCTCCCCCCACCAAAAAAAAAAAAAAAAAAACAACAAAAAAACCCAAGAAGGGCCAACAGATCCATTTAAGATAAATATCAACAGGTATTGCAGAGAAAGGTAGAAACCTGCCAAGTTAGCACTAAGAGCACAATTTGCTAGCAGTTTAATATTACAGTGAGGAAGTGCAGGGTTTCTTCTTCAATGCTGTATATTGAAAAGAATGCCAGAAGAACTTACTAAGTATGTAGACAAGAAAGGAGAGGAGAGGGGACAGGAGGCGGGAAGCGGGAAAGAAAAAAAATGAGAAGAGTATTTTGAAAAGAAACCACAGGCTGGGCATGAAAGAAAAGAAGAAAAGAAAAGGGAAGACGGAAAGTAAGAGGGAAGGGAAGAGGGTAGAAAAAAGACAGAAGGGAAGAAAGAAGAGAAAGAAGAGAGAAGGGAAGAGGGAAAGGCAGAGGGAAGGGAAGGAGGAAAGAAAAAAAAAATGACAGGAGTGTTTTGAAAAGAAACCACAGGCTGGGCATGAAAGAAAAGACAAAAAGAAAAGAAAAGGAAAAGAGTGTTTTGAAAAGAAACTACAGGCTGGGCATAGAGGCTCAGGTCTGTAATCCCATTACGTACTTTGGGAAGCTAAGACAGGCAGATCACTTGAGCTCAGGAGTTCAAGACCAGCCTGGGCAACATGGTGAAAACCCATCTACACAGAAAAATACAAAAATTAGCTGGGTGTGATGATGCATGCCTGTACTTGTGAGGCTGAGGCAGAAGAACTGCTTGAGCCGGGGGGGCAAAAGCTGAAGTGAGCCAAGATAAAAGATAAAAAGACATGTAAAATAGCATATATTCTATAGTTTTTTCTGAGGAAAATATAAACATTTAGTTGTTTTTTTTTTTTTTTTTTTTTTTTTGAGACAGAGTCTCGCTCTGTTACCAGGGACCAGGCTGGAGTGCAGTGGCACGTTCTTGGCTCACTGCAATCTCCACTTCCCGGGTTCAAGCAATTCTCCTGCCTCAGCCTCCCGAGTAGCTGGGGCCATAGGTACACGCCACCATGCCCAGCTAATTTTTGTATTTTTTAGTAGAGATGGGGTTTCACCATGGACTCAATCTCTTGACCTCGTGATCTGTCTGCCTCAGCCTCCCAAAGTGCTGAGATTATAGGCGTGAGGCACCGCACCCAGCTAAACATTTAGTTTTCCTGTGCTTGGTTATTTCAAAGAAGATGCAACAGGAAAGTCAAAGAGAAGAATTAAAATGATAACATGGATTCAAAGGCCATTAGTACAGTATAAGGAATTAACTAATGGAAAATAAAAAAATCTAAACATGTACTACAGTCACATTAAAAGTGAAGAAATATCCACCCTCAGGCGGGTGGATCACCTGAGGTCAGGAGTTTGAGACCAGGCTAGCCAACATGCCAAAACCCCATCTCTACTAAAAATACAAAAAATAGCCATGTGTGGTGGCGGACACCTATAATCTCAGCTACTTCGAAGGCTGAGGCAGGAGAATCGCTTGAACCTGGAGGTGGAGGCTGCAGTGAGCCGAGATCATGCCACTTCACTCCAGCCTGGGCAAAAGACCAAAACTCTGTCTCAAAAAAAAGAAAAAAAACGCAAGTGAAGAAAGATGTGAAAGACAGATTAAAGTATTTCTCAGAATGAAAAAGAAAAATATGAAGGATATTTGAAGAATACTTAAGGAGAAGATGGCTGACATAAAGTAATGTGAATAAAAAATCCTCTGTAAAAATTATAGGTGTATATATCAGCCCAGGTTCCCTTAGGACACATGTAGCCCTCTCAAGTTTGGATAATTCAAAGTTTATGTATTTATAGAAGTGAGGTTGAAAGGGAACCATAAAAAAACAGTACAGTAACACCGGACTAGTATCAGTAGAGTTGTTACTGTCCTTATGCGGAGAGGAATTAGCTGCTGTAGGCAGAAGGAAGGAATAGTGGAGAAAAGGACATGGCCAGTGTAGAGACATAGTGAGCCTAAGGTACCCATATGGGAAGGGAGCCACGGGAATAAAATAACTGTCCACATACTCCTCCCTTTCCCTGATCTTCTTCAAAGGCTCCTCATTGGTGGAAACTGACCAAATGGCAGAGAGTACGTGGATCTATATAGTTCACACAAATCTAACTCCTAGGGTGAAAAGCAAAGTGGGCTAAGAATAGTGGATTTGCAGGGGCAAATGGAATATAGTCACAATAGTGTAGCATAGAAATAAAGGGATGTAAATTTCTACCATTTGACTGAAGTCCATTCACATTCATTGTAATTACTGATACAGTTCAATTTGTATTTCCCATCTTGCTCTTTTTTTTCCTATACGTCCTTTTTGGTACTCTGTTACTCCTATATGATCTTTTATGTTAAATAAGTATACTAAACACATGTTTGTGTGTGTGTGCATTTGTGTGTGTGTATAGTTACTTTCTAGTCCATTACTTTATGGATTATACTAATAGTATCTAATTTATAACAATCTACTTTAAAAGACTCACTTAATCTTATTTTAACCAATTGTTCCTATATGTTCCATTTCCATCACCTTCCTTAGTATTATTAATGTTAATTATATTTACATGTTATACATTCAACAAAAATGATATAATTATTAAACACTTTGCTTTTTGAAAAAATTAGGAAGACAGAAAAAATATATTTTAAAGTCTTTTACTGGGAGGGATAACATGGGGAGAAATGCTGGATATAGTATATACCTCAAGCAAAATAAGAAATAAAAATGTCTTTTACCACAAATTTACTTTTACCAATCCTCTTCATTCTTTCCTCTGGATATGAAAACCGGGAGGTAATATCCTCTGGATATCAAAACTGGGAGTTGTTCATTAATTATTTCCTCAATTATTTCTTCTCCCCCCTGCACCCTCATACTGGGATGCCCATTACATGTATACTGGATATCTGACATTGCACTGGATAATTTCTAATGATTTCATTGGGTAATTTTTAATGATCTTCAAGTTTACTGAGTGTTTCAATTTGCTGCTAAGTCCACTTAGGAAATTTTTCATTTCAGTTATCTTACTTTTAAGCTCTAGAATTTCTATTTGGTTCCTTTTCTATAGATTATATTTATCTATTTAGATTCCCCCTTTATGTTGAGTCATTGTTATTATGTTTCCCATTAGTTCTTTGAATGTAAGTTTTTTTTTTTTTTTTTTTTTTTTTTTGAGATGGACTTTCGCTCTTGTTACCCAGGCTAGAGTGCAATGGCGTGATCTCGGCTCACTGCAACCTCCGCCTCCTGGGTTCAAGCAATTCTCTTGCCTCAGCCTCCCGAGTAGCTGGGACTACAGGCATGTGCCACCATGCCCAGCTAATTTTTGTATTTTTAGTAGAGACAAGGTTTCACCATGTTGACCAGGTTGGTTTGATCTCTTGACCTTGTGATCCACCCGCCTCGGCCTCCCAATGTGCTGGGATTATAGGTGTGACCCACCGCGCCTGGCCGAATGTAAGTTTTAAAGCAAATTTCAACATATTTTTAATAGCTGAGTTGAGGTCCTTTCAAAATCTAACATCTGGGCCCACTCAGATTCAATATCTACTGATTGCTTTATTTCCAGAGCATGTCTCATCTTTGGTATAGTAGTTCTGACTTTTAGAGAGCATGTAGCAACTCTAAATTCTGTTTTATTTTCCTGAAAGTTTTGTTTATTATTATTATTTTTTGAGACGAAATCTCGCTCTGTAGTCTAGGTTAGAGTGCAGTGGCACAACCTCAGCTCACTGCAACCTCTGCCTCCTGGGTTTTGGTTCAAGTAATTCTCCTGCCTCAGCCTCCCAAGTAGCTGGGATTACAGGCATGCACCACCATGCCCAGCTAATTTTTGTATTTTTAATAGAGAGAGTTTCACCATGTTGGCCAGGCTGGTCTTGAACTCCTGATCTCATGATCCACCTGCCTCAGCCTCTCAAGTGCTGGGATTACAGGTGTGAGCCAGGGCGCCCGGCCTGTTTATTTATTTTTAGTAACTTGCCTAGACTTAAATTGCAGAATTTGTCTCTCAGGCAGTGTGCAGCTACTGATGTCTCTGATTATTCTTTTAAAAATTAACATACTTTTTAAAGCAATTTTAGTTTTACAGAAAAATAAGTTGCAAGTACAGAGAGTTCCCTTATAACCCCTCAAACCTCTTCCCCAGTTATTAATATCTTGAATTACTATGGTACACTGGCCACAACTGATGAGCCAATACTGATAAATTATTAATTAAAATTGCAGATTACAGCAGAGAGTTTGCTTTCCGTTGCTTCTTATGAGTTTTGACAAATGTATAATGACATGTATCCACTATTACAGTATCATACAGGATAGTTTCACCATTCTAAAAATTATGTGTTCCACCCATTCATCCTTCTCTCTCTACCTCACCCTGAACCCCTTGATGACCACTGCTATTTTTACTGTCTCCATAAATCTGCCATTTGCAGAATGTCAATATAGTTGGATTTAAACAGTCTGTAAATCCAACTTTTTGGATTGGATTCTTTCACTTGGCAATATGTGTTTAAGGTTTCCTTATGTTCTTTCATTTGATAGGTCATTTCTTTTTAGTACTGAATAACATTCCATTGTCTGGATGTAACACTCACATTTTAATTAACAATTCTCTAATGGTATATGATGCTGAGCATCTTTTCATACGCTTATTTGCCATGTGTATCTTTTCTTGGTGAAGTATATATTTAGATCCTTTGCTCATTTTTAAATCGGGTTGTCTGTTTCCTTATTTTTGAATTTTAAATAGTTCGTTGCATGTTTGAAGAACAGTCATCAGATATGTATTTTGCAAATATTTTCTCCCACTCTGTGGCTTATCTTTTCATTCTCTTAATGGTGTCTTTTGCAGAGAAGTCTTAAATTTTAATCATGTACAACTTATCAATTTTTTCTTTTATGGAGTATGTGCTTTTGGTGTTGTACCTAAAAATTCACTGCAAAATATAGGTCACTTAGATTTTCTCCAGTGTTATCTTCCAGGAATTTTATAGTTTTATAGTTTTACACTTCAGTCTATTTATGCTTAATTAATCTTTCTGGAAGCTGTAAGGTCTATGTTTAATTTTTTTGCATTAGATGTCCAGTTCCAGCACTATTTGTTGAAAGGACTATCATTTCTACATTAAATTGCCTTTGCTTTTTTGTCAAAGATCCATTGACTATTATTTGTGTAGGTCTGTTTCTATGTTCTGTATCCATTTGTCCTCTCTTTTATTAGTATCACACTGTGTTGATTACTGTAGCTTTACAGTAAGCCATGAAGTTGGGGAGTATCAGTCCTCTAACCTTGTTCTTCAATATTTTGTTGGCTATTATGAATCTTTTGCCTTTATTCAACTTCAGAATCAGCTTGTTGATGTCCCCAAAATAACTGGCAAGGACTAGGATTGGGATTGTGTTGAATCTATAAATTAAGTTGGAAAGAACTGACATCTTGACATAATAGACTCTTCCTATCCATGTACATGGAATATCTCACAATTAACTTAGATTTTTTATTTCTTTTGTCAAGTTTTGTAGTTTTCCTCACATAGTTCTTTTATATATTTCGTCACATTTATATTGAAGTACTAAAGTTTGGTGGTAATGTAAAAGGTATTGTGGTTTTTAATGTCAAATTCAAATTGTTCATTGCTAGTATATAAGGAGGCAACTGGATTTTGTATATTAACTTTGTATCTTGCAACTTTGATATAAGTAGTTATTAGTTCCAGATTTTTTGGTTGATTCTTTAAATCTGTAAACAATGATAGTTTTATTTCTTCTTTCCCAATCTGCAGGCATTTTGTTTTTCTTGTCTTATTGAATTAAATAGGTACTTCAGTATGACATTGAATGGGAGTGGTAAAAGCGGACATCTTTATCCTGTTTCTGATCTTAGTGGGAAAGTAAAGTCTCTCACCATTAAGTATTTTAGAAGTAGTTTCTCTGTTGATGTCCTTTATCAACTTGAGGGAATTCCCTTCTATTCTCAGTCTGAAAAATATTTTTGTCAAAAATAGGTGTTGGACTTTGTCAAATTCTTTTTATGCATCTACTGATGTGATCATATGATTTCTTTAGTCAGTTGATGTCATGAAATTCATTAGTTGCTCTTTGCTAAACCAACCTTGCATAATTGGAATAAATACCACTTGGTCATGGTGTATAATTGTTTTAGTGTCTTGTGGGATTTGATTTGTTAATATTTAGTTGAAAAAAATATTTTTTTGCAACTGAGTCTTGCTCTTTCACTTAGCCTGGAATACAGTGGCAGAATCATGATTCACTGCAACCTTGATCTCTTGGGTTCAAGAGATCCTCTCACCTAAGCCTCACGAGTATATAGAACCACAGGCATGTACCACCATGATCAGCTGAATTATTTTTATTTTGTTTATTTATTTATTTTTTTGGAGATAGTCTGTCTCTGTTGCCCAGGATGGAGTGTAGTGGCACAATCTCGGCTCACTACAGCCTCCGCCTCCCTGGTTCAAGGGATTGTTGTGCCTCAACCTTCTGTGTAGCTGGGACTACAGGGACACGCCACTGAGGCCTGTCTAATTTTTTGTATTTTAGGAGAGATGGGGTTTTACCATGTTGCTCAGGCTGGTCTTGAACTCCTGAGCTCATGCAATCCACCCACCTTGGCCTCCCAAAGTGCTCTGATTACAGGTGTGAGCCACTGCACCCAGCTAAATTTTATTTGTATTGAAAAGATGGGGTCTCCCCATGTTGCCTGGGCTGGTCTTGAACTCCTGGAATCAAGCAATCTTCCCATCTTGGCCTCCCAAAGTGCTGAGATTACAGGTATTAGCCATCGTGGCTGGCCTTAGTTGAAGATTTTTGCATCTATATTCATGAAAGATTTTGATCTGTACTTTCCTTTTCTTGTAATGTCTTTGTCTAGTTTGGGTACTGGAATAATTCCAGCTTGAAAGAATGTCTTAGGAAGCATTCCCTCTCTTCTATTTTCTGGAAGAGATTGTAGAGAATTTGTATAATTTCTTCCATAAATGTGTCTGTTCAGTTTCTTTATTCCTACTATTATTTTGTAATCTGGCTTCCTAGAATTTGCCTGTTTCAACACTACTCAGTAGTCAGCCAATGGTTGTGGCTCAATCAGCCTCAACGTTGTGCTCAAATACCTTGAGCCAATAAGATTTTTACCATTTGCCAATTATCTGTGTGTGGGTTGCAGAACCTACTAAAAGTTTGAACCATATCTTTAGTGTCCTTTGTCTTTTTACTTTTTGCCAGATGCTCTTGGGTATTCTTTGAACATGTGTAGTTTGCTAGTTAGCAAGGGATGTGTGGAGAGCCCCTATATAGATACCTCATTTTCGGGTCTCCCAAGTGGGACTGCAACTTTTGGTTAACAAAACTGGGGTTTTCCCCATCACTTTAAGCCTAATTTGACAATTTTAGCAGGCAATCACACAAATTTTTCCTCTCCACTTCTGAGTATTCCTCTGACATCAAATGTCATAGTATCCATAGCCAGTCAAAAGCTGGTAAAACTACTACCATTCTTGTCCACTAAGTTCCCTGGAGTAGAGGTATAGGAACAGCTCCAGACAAGGTCACAGACTCTCACTATTCATACTCAAAACTGCAACAGCTATTCAAGATTTATGTTTCTAAATGTGTTGTCTGCTTTGGATTGATTTCCAGTGTACAGAAGTAGTTGTTTTTGACAAATTTATCCACTTTTCTACTTATTTTTTTTTGTGGGAGGAATCATCAACTATTTCCAACTACTATAACTGGAAGTCTTCTATTCATTACAGTATCATAATTTCATGTATTACTTTTTCAGTAAGGGAAATAAATATAACATTGGCCAGGTACGGTGGCTCACACCTGTAATCCTAGCACTTTGAGAATCCAAGGCAGGCGAATCATGAGGTCAGGAGTTTGAGATCAGCCTTGCCAATATGTTGAAACCTTGTTTCTACTAAAAATAAAAAATATTAGCTGGGTGTGGCGGCAGGTGCCTGTAATCCCAGCTACTTGGGAGGCTGAGGCAGGAGAATCACTTGAACCCAGGAGGCAGAGGTTGCAGTGAGCCAAGATTGCGCCACTGCACTCTAGCCCTGGCGACAGTGTGAGACTCTGTCTCAAAATAAATAAATAAATAAATAATAAATATAACATCAATTTATTATTTTAAACATTTTTAAGTGTACAATTCAGTGACATTAAACATATTCATAATTTTGTGCAACCATCATCATTTTCCATTTCCAGAAATTTTTCATCATGCCAAACAGAAACTCTATACTCATTAAACAGTAACTCCCCATTCCTTTCTCCCCATAGCACGTGGTAAGCTCTATTCTGTTTTGTCTCTATTAATTTGCCTCTACAAGGTACCATATATACCATAAATAAGTGAAATCATATATCCTTTCATTTTTGGCTTATTTCACTTAGCATAATGTTTTGGAGAGTAAACCGTCTTGTACCATGAATTAGTACTTCATTCCTTTTTATGGATGAATAATATCCCACTATATGGATATATAACATTTTGTTTACCCTTTTTTCATTTAATAGAATTTGAGTTGTTTCCATCTTTTGGCCATTATGATGCTGCCATGAACATTAATCTGTGACTACATCTGTGGACACAAGTTTTCATTTCTTTTGAGCATATACTTACTTGTAGAAGTGATTTAATGGTAACTTTATGTTCAACTTTTTAAGAAACTGCCAAACTGTGCAAAGCAACGACATGGTTTTCTCTCCCACAAACAGTGTACAAGGGTTCCAATTACTCCACATACTCCCCAATATTTTTTTTTTGAGATGGAGTATCACTCTGTTGCCCAGGCTGGAGTGTAGTGGCATGACTTCAGCTCACTGCAACCTCCACCTTCCATGTTCAAACAATTCTCCAGCCTCAGCCTCCTCAGCAGCTGGGATTACAGGCATGCACCACCACGCCCAGCTAATTTTAGTACTTTTAGTAGACATGGGGTTTTACCATGTTGGTCAGGCTGGTCTCGAATTCCTGACCTCAAGTGATCCACCTACCTCTGCCTTCCAAAGTGCTAGGATTACAGGCATGAGCCATCATGCCCAGCCACCAATATTTATTTTTAAAATAGCATTATTATAGTATAATTGATATACAAAATACATACATGTAGAATGTACAATTTGATAAGTTGTGACTTATGAATATTCTCGTGAAACAATACCATAATCAAGATAGTTAATATATCCATCACTCCAAAATGTTTTTTCATCCCTTTTGTAATCTTTTCTCCCTCCCTACTCCCCTTCTTCCCATCCCCAAGCAACTAATAATCTATTTTTGCCACTAGAGATTTTATTTTGTTTATATAGTTTTATATACATGAAATCATACAGTATGTATTCCCTTTTTGTATGGGTCACTTCACTTAGAAAAATTACTTTGAACTTCAACCATATTGTAATGTGTGTGTGAATAGTTCACTTTTTTATATTGCTGAGTAGTATTCCATTGTATGGATATACTACAATTTTTTTTTTCTTCTCTTTGAGACAGAGTCTTGTACTGTCACCTGGGGGGAAGTACAGTGGCGCAATCTCAGCTCACTGCAACATCTGCCTCCCGGATTTCAGCGTTTCTCCTGCCTCAGCCTCCTGAGTAGCTAGGATTATAGGCACCTGCCACCACATCTGGCTAATTTTCATTTATTTACACACACACACACACACACACACACACACACACACACA
>NW_022436958.1:23204747-23245047 GCF_009761245.1 Sapajus apella
CACTGCGCACTGCGTGTTGCTAACTTTTTTTTTTTTTTTTTTTTTTTGAGACAGAGTCTTACTCACTCTGTTACCCAGGCTGGAGTGCAATAGCATGGTCTCGGCTCACTGCAGCCTCCACCTCCCGGGTTCAAGCGATTTTCCTGCCTCAGCCTCCCAAGTAGCTGGGATTACAGGTGCTTGAACCTGCGAGGTGGAGGCTGCAGTAAGGTAAGATTGTGCCACTGCACTGCAGTCTGAGTGAGAGTGTGACTCTGTCTAAAACAAAAAAAAACCTCTCCATTCCCTCACTAAATTATCTTGGCATCGTTGGTGAAAATCAGTTAATTATATATGTGTTCGCCAGGCCTATTTTAAGATTTGATTCTGTTCCACTGTTCCATGGGCCTTTCATTTCATTAATAACAAATAGTTATGATTATAACTTGAAGTCTTAAAACCTTGATAGGTTCTCAAATTTTTATCATTTAAAAAATTGCACTGCCTATTACTGTTTGTTTTTGTGCATTTTCACATTGATCAACTTTTCATGTTCTCTCACAATGATCTACGGAAATTTTTACTGAAATTATATTGGTTTTATTAATCAATTTGATTAGAAACAACATGTCAACAATCTTGAGTGTTGTATTTCATGAACATGGTATATCTATTAAATTTGGTCACTTAAAAATTCATCAGTGTTTTATAGTTTTCTGGGTAGACATTGGAAATGTATTTTGTTATCTTTATTCCTAAGTATTATCTTTTGATAAAAATTTTTTTTAAATACCAATTGTTTGCTACTAGTATATAAAACATTCAACTCATTTTATCTTAACTTTATATTCCCTAACGTTGTTCATTCATTCATTTGTTCTAGTAGTTGCTTTTGCAGAGGGACATTTTTACTTTGCTCTTTAGGATCTTTAGACACATTACTGTTATTATTTTGCCCTAATGCAATGTCTAGAGCATTTGGTACAATGTTAAATATAAGTGATGAAAGAGGTCATTCTTTCCATGTTTCTAATCTTTGGGGTAATATATTCCACTTTCACTGTTATATATGATGTCAATTAGGGGTTTTCCAGTATATTCTCCTTTTCAGATTAAGAAGTTCCCTATTGTTCCTGGTTTACTTAGTTTATATCATGAATGCATGTTTAATTTTGTCAAACACTTTCTCTTTTTTCTCAATCATTTAGGTAAGTACATGTTTATTTTGTTTTTCTTTTCAAATAATCAGATATTGGTTTTGTCAGCTTTCTCTCATCTGTTTTTTGGGTGGTGGATTTCTGTTCTTATCTTTATTCCTTCTGCCTTCTACTTAGTTTAGGTTCCATTTGCTTTTCCTAGTTTAGCTTTTAAAAATTTTAGGTCATTAATTTTAAAGCTTTTTTTCTAATTTAAGAAATTGAAATGGCCCACACCTGTAATCCCAGCACTTTGGGAGGCCGATCACTTGAGGTCAGGAGTTTGAGACCAGCCTGGCCAACATGGCGAAACCCTGTCTCTATTAAAAATACAAAAATTAGCCAGGCGTGGTGGTGCATGCCTGTGATGCTGGCTACTCGGGAGGCTGAGGCAAGATAATTGTTTGAACCTGGGAGGCAGAGGTTGTAGTGAGCTGAGATCATGCCACATTACTCCAATCTGGGTGACAGAGCAAGAGAGTCTGTCTCAAAAAAACAAAGAAATTGAAGTTATGTTACCCTGTAAGCACTACTTTACATTCCTCAAATTATTCAAAATATTTGGAATTTTCCTATCTTATTGTTAGCAATTTTTAATTCTGTGTGGTAAGATAACAAATTGCATAATTTCATTCCTTTTAAGTTTGTTTTGTTTTATTGTCTATCACATGGTCTCTGTATGAGAATATACCATGTAAACATAAAAAAATGTATTTGGTAGTTATTTAGGTATAGTATTCCAAATGTATCTATTAGATCAAAGTAGTTCATAGTGTTGTGTAAATTTTCTATGTCTTTACAGATTTTTTTAGTTGTTCTATCAAGAACTAAGAAGGGAGTATTAAAATCTTCTACTATGATCTCAATTTTTGCTTCATGCATGTTTAAGTTGTTGTTACACAGGCATTTGTGATTATGTTTTCTTGAATTGTGCATTTAATCATTATGAAATATCACTCTTGGCCAGGCGTGGTGGCTCATTCCTGTAATCCCAGCACTTTGGGAGCCTGAGGCGGGTAGATCAGTTGAGGTCAGGAGTTCTAGACCAGCCTGGTCAACATGGTGAAATCTTGTCTCTACTAAAAATACAAAAAATTAGCCATGTGTGCTGGCATGTGCCTGTAATCCCAGCTACTGAGGAGGCTGAGGCAGGAGAATCACTTGAGCCCAGGAGGTGGAGGGTGCAGTGAGCAGAGATCAGGCCACTGCACTCCAGCCTGGAAGACAGAATGAGACACTGTTTCAAATTAAAAAAAGAAAGAAATATCACTCTTTCTCTCTGGTAATACTCTCAGTCTTAAAAGCAATTTCACCTGATATTAATATAGCTGTTTTTCTTTTTATGCTGTTTGCCTGGTATGGTTTTATCTATTCATTTACTTTTAACATGTTTGTAATTTTCAGCCTAGGGTATATCTCTTATAGGAAGTATAGTCTCTTCTTTGTTTTACATCTGCTCTAACAACCTGCCTTTAAATTTTAGTATTTGGATGTTTAATATTTAATGTGATCATTGTTATAACTGAATTTCATTTAATAATTTTATTACTTGGTTCTGTTATCTCTATTTGTTGTTGCAGTAGTTCCTGTTGTTCTTTCCTTTTTTTTTTTTTTTTTGAGATGGAGTCTTGCTCTGTCGTCCAGGCTGAAGTGCAGTGGTATAACCTGGACTCACTGCAACCTCTGCCTCCTGGGTTCAAGCGATTCTTCTGCCTCAGCCTCCTGAGTAGCTGGAATTACAGGCATGCACCACCATGCCTGGCTAGGTTTTGCATATTTACTAGAGATGGGGTTTCACCATGTTGGCCAGGCTGGTCTTGAACTCCTGACCTCAAGTGATCCCACTCGACTTGGCCTCCCAAAGTGCTGGAATATGAGCCACCATGCTCAGCCTCTTTCCTACTTTTTAGAAAGATAATTTAAATACTTTTTAGTACTGCATTTTAACAATTCTATTGGCTTATGAGATATAACTCTTTGTACTTTCTTTTTAGCGATTTCACTAATCTCTACAGATGTATCACAATATACATCTCTAACCTTTCAGAGTTCAAGCAGAACACTATTATCTCTTCTCTTCATGTAAAATATATATGCCTTGCAAGCATTTAGGTCCCTTTAATCACCTGTCCCCTTGCCACATAGCATATATTGTTACCGTTTTATGTGTTTTATAGTAATTATAAAAATTTTATTGTAAATAAAAGTAATGTAAATATGTATTATATCTGCATATATTGAAAACTCCAAAACTCCAATGTTATCATTTTGTTTTATATATTCAAAGGTAGTTTTAAAGAACTTAAGAGGATAAAAATAGTATTTTATTTTTATCCAGATATTTACCCTTTCTGATGTTCTTCATTTGTTCCTGAAGGTCCAAGTTTTCTGTTAATATCATTTCTTTTCCAATTGAAGAACTTCCATTATCATTTCTTGTAGTATAGGTCTGCCGGAGACAAATTTCTCTTAGTTTCCCATTTGCAACATTGTCTTAATTTTGCCATCATTTCTGAAGGATACTTCCACTGGACACAGAATTCTGGACTGACTTGATTTATTGTTTCAGGTTTTAAGATGATGTTATACTGTCTTCTGGCCTCTATGCTTCCTGATGAAAAATGTTGGCCTTCAAATTATTGTTCTTTTGTATGTAAAGCAAACTTTTCTCTATCTGCTTTCATAATTATTTTCTTTATCTTAGGTTTCAGATTATAAGTGTGTCTAGGCCTGCTTTCCCAAGAATAGTACTCGCAGTTCTAAACTGCACCTCAATATTCCTCATCCCTTGATTTTGTCATGTCAAATATATTGAACCTTTAAATCTGGCCCTCCCTTACTATCTACTCTCTTCACTCATAAGCTGTCGAGGTTGATGTTCAGAACTGCTGTCTTGCTGGTTAATGTTTTATAATTCAGTTGGGCCACTGGAGCTCCTTGCAATATTTTCGTTGTCTCAAAGAACCATTTCAAATTAAAAAAAATATGTATGCAAGGGTGATACACATTAAGACAGAAAATAATTGGTAGCTATATAGGATATAAATAACTAATTCCTTCTAGAAGGTACTACCTCAAATACTTTTAAAAGTGAACCTAGAGAGGCAATGTTTTTAAATTGAGTTTAAATATAAATGTCACAATTTTAAAAAGAAGAGAATATGTCAGATACAACAGTTATTTATTGGGATGTTTTCACCAATTAGACAAAAAAAAAAAAAAAATTGCCCAGTCCTGCTGAAGTTTTCAGAGGCGTGGTCAATGAATATGAACTCTTTCTGCTCAGGGATACCCAGTATACTAGTCAAGTTAGCAGAAAAAGTTTATGTATTCTTAGCAAATAATCTGATACGTTTAAATAATGAAGACCAAACACTAGAGATGCTTATGCTAATGGCCTTTCAGATTGGATAGCATGTTGTTTTCCCTTCTAATGGTCACTTCTCATGTATATATAATTTTTAATCATATCAACAAATTCCTTTATAACTAATCCTAACTGTACGTAATAATGTTCCACAACTCTTAGAATAGTTCTTTTGTGAGCTGCTCAAAAATACAACCATGTTGTCAAACTTAAGTGTGACTTGAAAATTCTTCACCTCATTTTCATCCCGGAAACCCTTTACTTCTTTTTTCTTTGTGTATATATTGTTATATTAGGCATTACTATTTGATTTTCCATATAAACATCATAAACTTTTGTATAAAGTTTATATTAGACATTACTATTTCATTTTCCATATAAACATTCTAAACTTTTGTATAAAAGAATAGTCTTCTAGTTGCAACAAAACAATAATTTTGCTTTAGAATATAAGACTGTTCACAATCAATTGAGACAATTAGGATTTATGGCACACATTTCAAAAATGTTGAAGAGGAAGTAGTGTAACAACCATGAATATACCTAAGGATTACATTGTAGCTGATTTATAGCAGTCGATCACATAAACACAGAAGTTGTAATGTTTTAATGTTTTAATTGTTAATTAAAAATAATTAAAACATTGTAATGTTTTAATTGTTAAATCCAAGGGATCTCACCCACATAAACAATGTTCAACAACTGCCAGTATTGTCTTTTTCTTTCCCATAAATCCCCCAAGTTGGAAAGATAAACAGAAGAAAATAAAACTATACAATTTTCATTAAAATAGAAAGTAAACAACAATACATCTTATACAGAATCCTGGGACCTTAGAATCCTCATGGAAATCCAGTTGCCAGTGATGCTAACCAGAGTGAAGGTTTTTCCAGGTATAAGCAGCATCTACTTTATTCTTTTGGAGAGAGGGAAGCGTTACGGCTTTCTGACTCCTCCTCCTGTTGCTTCAGAATTTGGGGAGTGCTTGCCAGCTAACCTGGTGTAGATATATAACATACACCTAGCATATTTCTGAGAGTTTACTGAGAGGCAAGTGAGTAATAAGCCAAGTCTCAAGCTTCCATGAACATCTGTCCAAAATTAGGACCAACACTTTCCTGAGGGTTGCCTCAAAACACCTGCAAAAACACTTGTATTTGAAGGGTTCTTCCACTGAACACAAACTAACGTCCATGGTCACAAATCTTTCTCTCCAGAGTCCACTCCTTGGGCCTTGGTGAGTGATCATTTGGCCAACAACCATGAGGTGTATACTTTTGTATTTTTTGGACCTGGGGACTGACTCACGTAGATGGGTATGACTTTACTGAGCACAATGTACTTGCTCCTTTTGAGCCTCATCATGGATGTCAGGCTTTTCACAGATTCAACTGGTTCCATTTATCGTAATCATGGTCTTCTTTTTTATGTTCAAATTGTCAACATTTGGTCAATAATAGCTCCTTGAATCTGGCATCTTTGTCAGTATTTACAGACATCTGAAAAGGTATTCTTGCTTTCTCACAACAAATAATATATTATAGACAAATATTATTTTCTTCTGCTACAAACACTTAAGCAGCTGTTCTCCAAATAATCCTGGATTGTGTTAGCAGGCAATATTATTTGGAAAAGGCCAAAAAGCAAGATACTTATACTCAGAGGGTCTCAGTTTCCTTTCTAACATAAGGCTTGTAAATGTAATAATATTTGAGCCCCTTAAGCTTAGAAGCTAGGCTTTAAAAAAAGATATTGCATTGAATGACATATAAGTTTTTCTACTAGTTAGCTTCCTTATCCAAAGTCTGGCTTGACTTAAAACATGCCACATAGGTTCACTGATCTTGTGAAACTAATCACAACTAATTGACAACGTTAGAAGTTATAATTTCATGTGTCAAGTTACTATCTGTTTTCAGTCAGGGAAATGTGTTGCCAGACTCTCCAGTAACTGAAGTAGAGGGGTCAGAAATATATATAAATCCTCTTCTACTCCAAAAATACACTTTCCCTCCCACCCAAAAATTATGCTTCTCAGGTCTGGTGGAATTCTCATTTATATGGGCAATACAGTTTGCTGATAAGAAAAACAGTTTGTCATTTTACTGTGCCTGTTGCAGATGTTTAGTCCATCACTGTGTCCCGTTGTGGTGTGGCCTCCATCCAAATGGTTTCCATCAGAATTGTCATTCCTAGTTCTTAGCCTCTGTCTCTTTAACACTTGATACCATATAAGTTAATTTATACTTGCAGAAAACAAAAATGTCTGCAGCTATGTTATGTGAAAAGGATTTTTACTTATTTACAAAAATGTAAGTATCCATTATACAAATTTCCAAGGACTCAGAATAGTAGGAAAAGTCATAATAATAAACCCACATATATTCCTATACAGTTTAAGATATTATGAACATATGGGCATTCTTATTTCTTCTATACCTGTGATGGTTAATACTGTCAAGTTGATTGGATTGAAGGATACAAAGTATTGATCCTGGATGTGTCTGTGAGGGTGTTGCCAAAGGACATTAACATTGGAGTCAGTGGGCTGAGAAAGGTAGACCCACCCTTAATCTAAGTGGGCACAATCTAATCAGCTGCCAGCATGGCTAGAATATAAGCAGGAAGAAAAATCTGCAAAGAGATACTGGCCTAGCCTCCCAACCTACATCTTTCTCCTGTGCTGGATGCTTCCTGCCCTCAAACATCTGACTCCAAGTTCTTCAGTTTTGGAACTCAGACTGTTTCTCCTTGCTCCTCAGCCTGCAGATGGCCTGTTGTGGGACTTTGTGATTGTGTAATAATACTTAATTAACTCCCATATATATACATATCTATATATATGTATTCCATTAGTTCTGTCCCTCTAGAGAACCCTGACTAATACAATACCTCTAGTCATTTCTCTTACAGGATTACTTAGAAGCAAACTACATCCATCCATCCTACCATTTCATGTGTAACTACCTCAGAATGTGTCTATAAAAGAATAAACTTAAAAAAAATTGCTATACTATTCTGACACCTAAAAATTAACGATCATTTTCTTTTTTTGTAACAGGGTCTTTCACATTCTGTCATCCAGGCTGGAGTGGAGTGGTGCAATTATGGCTCAGCTCACTACAGACGTGACCTCCCAAGCTCAAGCAATCCTCCCACCTCATCCTCCCAAATAGCTGGGACTACAGGCCTGTGTCATCACATCTGGCTAATTAAAAATTTTTTTTGTGGAGATGGGGTTTCCTAAGCTGCCTAAGCTGGTCTCAAGCTCCTGGACTCAAGGTATTCTCCTACCTCGGCTTTCAAATTGCTGGGACTACAGGCATGACCCACTGCACCTGGCCAGACATTTTCAATAATATTCAGTCAGTATTCAAATTTACTTAATTATCTCATCAAATTATTTTACAGCTTTCTTTTCGGGAATTACAAACAAAAAATGTATACGTATTGTATTTGGTTGCTATACTTTCAAGTCTTTCTTTTTGGAGAAGGGTAGTTTTATTTAATCAACATATATATATTGAAGTATAATCAACAGAAGTACGTAAACCATAAGCACATAGCTTTATAAAGCATTTCAAAGTGGACAAGTGTTCAAGAAATAGAACATAACAAACACATCAGAAACCCCTCTAATATACGCTTCTCAATCACTACTCCCTATCATTATTCACAAAAATAAGCACTATGAATTCTAACAATATTGACTAATTTAGAAGGTTTTTAAATTTTATGTAAATGAAATCATACAGTACATATTATTTTACATTGAGTATTGTTGATTCAACATTATGTTAGTGAGATATATCCCTGCTGTTGCATCTAGTAGCGATAGGATTTCATTCATTTTCTAAGACATGAAGTCCTACTATGTTGCCCAGTCTGGGCTCAAACTAGTAGAATAATGCTGCTATGATTCTTGTACATATCTTATTGGTGCACATATTCATGTGTATGGGGTATATCTAGAAATGGAAATGAAAGTGATACATACATACACACACACACACACACACACACGAATCAGTTTTAGCAGTCACAGTGTCCAAAATGCTGTCATCTATCAGCAGTGTATGATGGAGTTGTTCCACTTGAATTACAACCAAACTTAAAGTTCAATACGGGAAATTTTGTCTTTTTTTCCAAAAAAGAAATATGGGACTTTTATTTTCTAGTTGTCAGATCTGGGTATCAAAATATGCTGGTCTCATAAAATAAGTTGGCAAGTGTTCATTTATATTCTACTTTCTTAAAGACTTGGTGGAAGGTCATGCTATTTCTTAATGTTTTAAATAATTAGTCAGTGGAACCTGAAGTCTTTATGTGGAAAGGTTTTTAACTATTGTTAATAAATATAGACATAGACTACTTCTTTTATTTGTATGTTGAATTTTTCCAGGAACTTTTCCATTTCACATAAATTTCCTAACATATTAGCATAGTTCAAAATATCCTCCTAAAGTCTGTTGGATATGTAATGATATCCCCTTCTTCATTTTGGATAATGACAATTTGTGTCTTCTTGTCTTTTCCTGACAATTCTTGTTATCAGTTTTAATGATATTTCCAAAGAATGAACTTGTAGTTTTATCTTTTTTCTAATATATGTTTATTTTCTATTTCATTAATTCTACTTTAACCTTTATTATCTTTTATTTTCCTTAAATTTATCTTTCTGATATTTTTCTAACATATTAAAAAATCAATTTTTAAATCATTTGGGGTGCTTTCTTCTTTTACTATATGCATGTAAGGATCTAAATTTCATTTTGAGCATAGCTTTTAATGCATCCCATCAGTTTTGTCTTATTTTTAGCATTCATTTCAAAATTTTTTTCTTTTTTTCTTTTTTTTGAGATGCAGTCTCACTCTGTCACCCAGGCTGGAGTGCACTGGCACTATCTCGGTTCACTGCAACCTCCACCTCCTGGTTCAAACAATTCTCCCATCTCAGCTTCTTAAGTAGCTGGGATTATAGGCATGCACCACCACACCTTGCTAATTTTTGTATTTTAGGAGAGATGGGGTTTCACCATGTTGGCCAGGTTGATCTTGAACTCCTGACCTCAAGTGATCCACCCACCTTAGCCTCCCAAAGTGCTAGGATTACAGATGTGAGCCACTGTACCCCGCCTCAAAATATTTGTCTAATTTACACTGTAGTTATTCTTTGAGCCAAGGGTCATGGAGAACTATCTGGCTTAATTTCCAAATGTACAGATGTTACCTTTCGTTAGACCTTTGCTGCCCTATGTTCCATTTGGCTCTTGAGCTCTTTTCTGTATCTTCCATCCTCATTTCTCTCTGCACTTTGGTACAGATCCTCTGAACTACACAGATAAAATGGGCCAGATAAAATATAGAATGTTACGTAGTCTTCTGAACTTCACTATTTTACTTAACAAAATATCTTAGAAACCACTCCAGTAGTATATAGTGATATTCTTCATTCTTTTCTACAGGCTTGTGTTTCACAATTGTGTGGATGTACCATGTTTTAGTCAACCATTCCCTCTTGATAGATATTTGAATTGTTTCTAGTCTTTTCCTACTAGAAATAAGATTATAATAAATAACCTTGTATATAATTCATACTGCATTTTTTTAAATTAAATTTTGGGACATAGCAATGAAACTGCTGCTTGAAAGGGTAAATCTATATGACACACAGCAAAATAATGCCAAATCCCTTTCCATAGTATGATACCACTTTGTAATCCTATAAGTAGTGTATGACAATGCCTGATTCCTCACATCCTCACCAACAGTTGGAAATTCATGGGTTTGTGCCAATTTCATAAGTAAAAAATTATATATTAGTGCACTCTCACCTCTTCTCATGAGTAACCTGAGCATGTATTCTATTGTTTAAAAAAATTTTTTATGCAGGGTGCAGTGGCTCAGGCCTGTAATCCCAGTACTTTGGGAGGCCAAGGCAGGCAGATCACGAGGTCAGGAGATTGAGACCATCCTGGCTAACACAGTGAAACCCCATCTCTACTAAAAAAACAAAAAAATAAGCCAGGTGTGGTGGCATGTGCCTGTAATCCCAGCTACTCAGGAGGCTAAAGCAGGAGAATCGCTTGAACTCAGGAGGCAGACAGTGAGCCAAGATCCTGCCACTGCACTCCAGCCTGGACGACAGAGCAAAACTGTGTCTGAAAAAATAATTTTTTGTATTAGATGTCTGTTCATAGTACAGATTTTTTTCCATAGGTTAATGTACATTTTTTCCTTTATTTTCAGCAACTCTTAACATATTACAGATAATAACCCTGTGTCTGGGGCATACACTACAAATATTTTTCTAGTTTGTTGTCTGTCATTTTTACTTTGTTTATTGTGCATTTGTTATTTGAAACTTCATGTTTTTGCTCTTTTCTAATTGCTATTTGTCTTTAAAATTATTCATTTTTTCATACAATAATTATAAGATACAATAGAATAAAAAAGTGCATTTAAATAGCAATACAAAATAAAATATCTGGAATAAATTAAAAACAAACATGCAAAGCCTTTACGGGGAAAACATTAAAACACTCCAAATAATAATAAAAGTAGATTTGAATGAACATAAATACATCCTTTGTTCATCAATAGAATGATTCATTATTACAAATTTATTAACTATACTGAAATTTATAAAATTAGTGTGGTCTGCAACTGGACAAGTTGATACTAATATCCATATGACAGGTAAGTATGAAAGCATAGCAGAAAAACCCTAATAAAGAAAAGGAAAGCTTAGATCTTCTAGTTATTTAAATATATTAGAAATCTACTATAATTAAACTAGTATAGTATCAACACATGAATAGACAGAAGACCAGTGAGGAAGAATAAAGATTCTAAAAACTGACAAGTATAGATTTAGAAATTTAGTATGCAATAAAGAGTTATCTCAGAAGACTAGAGGAAAAATGTACTTTTTAATAAATAATGTTGAGATAACTAGATAGCTATTTGGAAAATGATACATGTGGATTCATTTTGCACACCATACATATGCATACACCCCAAGTAGACCTAAGTTCTAAATGTAAAGTATAAAATGATACAGAGTGAAATAAAACATATATTTCCTTATATCTTAGGTATTGAGAAAGACTTTATATATATGACTCAAACTCCAGATTCATTAAAAGAAAATATTGACAAATCTGTTACGTAAAAATGAAAAACTTCTGTATGGCAAAAAGGATCATTAAGTAAAGTCCAAAGACAAATGGTAAGCAGGGAGGAAATACTTGCAACATAAACTACAGGTAAAAGGCTAACATTCCTAATATATAAAAAACTCTTAGACAACCAATTGAGAAGTCTAATCCCAATAGAAAAATAGGCAAAAAAAAAATTAAGCAGATGATCCAGAAACTTAATATGAAATGGCTCTAAAACATATGTAAATACATTCAGGTTCACTTTCATGAGACAAATGCAAGTTAAAACTACACTAAGATGCCATTTCTCACTTTTAGACCAGTAACGACTCTAAAGTTTGACAATTACTCTGTTGGTGAGGCTGTGAGGAAACAGGAACATTGCTGGCGGGATATAAAATGCTATAACCTCTAAAGGGAAAAATTTGGCAACATCAAACAAAACTACAAAGGTGTTTATCCTTTGATTTAACAATCCCATTTCTGGAATTTTCCCTGAATATACAGCTCTAAATGTATAAAAAGATCTATGTACAAGGTGATGAATTGCAGCATTATTTGAAATTGCAAAACACAGGAAAAACACATAAATGGTCTTACATTAGAAGGTTGAACTATGGATACCCACATACTGTACATCCCAAATTATGTAGTTGTAAAAGAATAATGAAGATCTCTATGAAGTGATAAAAATATATTCAGGATATATTAGGCAAAAATCAAACAAATCAAAACTATAAAAAAGTACACATAGTAGCTATCTTTTCTGAAAGAAATATGAATATATAATTACATATGAAGATATACATATTTTCACACACACACACAAACAGACAAAATGAAAAAAAAAAAAAAAAAAAAAAAAAAAAAAAAAACCTCTAGAGGAATAACCAGAAACGAAAAAAAACTAGTTATCTAAAGAAGGTGAGTGAAAGAGCAGAAGGGACAGAAGAGGGATGACATTTCATTGATTATATATTTTTGTATAGTTTTTATTTAAGAACATTTAAGGGTAAATAATATAATTAAAAAAATGTTTTTTTTAATTTAAAAGAACAGGGAAGTCAGATGCAGTGGCTAATACTTGTAATCCCAGCACTTTGGGAGGCTGAGGTGGGCAGATTGCTTGAGCCAATGAGTTCAAGACCAGCCTGAGCAACATGGTGAAACCTCATCTCTACAAAACTACCTGGGTGTGGTGGCATGTGCTCATAGTTCCAGTTATTTGGGAAGTTGAGATGGAAGTATCACCTGAGTCCAGTAAGTGAGGGCTGCAGTGAGCTGTGTGATCACACGATTGCACTCCACCCAGGGCAACGAAGTGAGACCCTGTCACAAATTAAAAAAAAAAAAAAAAAGAAAGGAAAGGGAAAGGGAAAGGAAACAGAAAGGGAAGGAAAGATGAAAAGAAAGGAAGGAAGGGAAAGGGGAAGGGGAAGGAAGGATTCCCAGTGCTTTGGGAGGCTGAGGTGGGCCAATCACGTAGGTTAGGAGTTCGAGACCAGCCTGGCCAACACGGTGAAACCACATTTCTACTAAAAAATACAAAAACTAGCCGGGCGTGTTAGCATGTGCCTGTAATCCCAGCTACTTGGGAGGCTGAGGCAAGAGAAACACTTGAACCTGGGAGGTGGAGGTTGCAGCGAGCTGAGATTGCACCATTGCAGTCCAGCCGCGACACAAGAGTGAATCTCCTACACACTTGAACCCTACTACTCTTTCACTCACCTTCTTTAGATAACTAGGTTTCTGTTTTGCTTTGTTTTTTTCATTTCTGGTTATCATTTTATCATTCCCCTAGAGGATTGTTTTTGGTTTTTCTTTTTTTACTTTTTGCAAAAAAATAAAAAGAATAATGAAAACCTAAAGTTGAATACTTGAAGAAACAAATGTAAAGATTTTGAATAAATAACATAGCTAAAACAAAGCCAAATAATTTTTGAATACTGTATTTGAAGTATATACCTTTCACTGTTAGAAAATAAATAGGAGTGGGATCCAAGATGGCCGTTTAGGAACAGCTCAGGATTGCAGCTCCCAGTGAAAGCACAGAGGGTGAGTGGACGCCGCATTTTTATTGCCCACAGACTAGGAAATTCCCGGGCAGAGGAGCCCCACGGGTCGCCAGCACGGCTGTTTCGGCCAGCATGGCTGTATCGGCCGGCAGGGCTGTATCGGCCGGCAGGGCTGCCTTGCCCCGCGTGGCTGCTTTGTCAGCGCCCCAGCGCAGCGGTTCTCCGTACAAAATACACTGGTCTGGGTGCTCTTTTGGCTGGCGATTGGAGCCATGGGAAGTCGCCCATTCATCTGATTAAAAAGGGGACTGAGGCCGGGCATGGTGGCTCAAGCCTGTAATCCCAGCACTTTGGGAGGCCGAGGCGGGTGGATCACGAGGTCAAGAGATCGAGACCATCCTGGTCAACATGGTGAAACCCCGTCTCTACTAAAAATACAAAAAATTAGCTGGGCATGGTGGCATGTGCCTGTAATCCCAGCTACTCAGGAGGCTGAGGCAGGAGAATTGCCTGAACCCAGGAGGCGGAGGTTGCGGTGAGCCAAGATTGCGCCATTGCACTCCAGCCGGGGTAACAAGAGTGAAACTCCATCTAAAAAAAAAAAAAAAAAAAAAGGGACTGAACAGGGAACCAGGTCAGTAGATTCCAGGGCAAAAAAAGTGCCACGAATCTCAGTGCCGCTGTTTAAGCCAGCGCAGTGAGTCGCCGCAAGGGAAAACACACAGATTCTGGCGCCTCTTCAACAGGCGACTGGAACACCAACTTAAAAAAAAAAAAAAAAAAGGTTCTGAGGCAGGGAGCCAAGTGATCAGGCTCGGCTGGTCCCACCCCCACAAAAGAACAGCAATCAGAAACTTTCTGGATTGAGAGTTTCACAGCAAGCGCAGCTGAACCCAGGATGGTCCAGCTCTGTGGGGGAGGGGCGTCTGCCATTACCGAGGCTCTCCAACACTACAGAGGTAGTCAGCCAATGCTGAGGCAGCCTGCCGTTGCCAAGGCAACTCGCCATTGCTGAGGCAGCCCGCCGTTGCCCAGCCCGACAGTACAGAGAGAGTCCGCCAATACAGAGTTGGGCCACCATTGCCCACACCCATATAAACAGGACTGCAGGGAAGTTCACTCGGCAGCTGGGCAGAGCCCACAGCAGCTCAGGAAAGCTACTACAGGCAGACAGTGACTAGGCTGCCTCCTTGCTAGGCAGGGCAGCTCTGAAGGAAAAAAAAAGGCAGCAGCACAACGGAGACTCATAAATAAAGCCCTAAATCCCTGGGACAGAGCACCTGGGAACAAAAAGTGGTTTATGAGTTCTGCTGCAGCAGACCTAAATGTACCTGCCCAGCAGCTCTGAATGAACAACGGAGCTCACAGCTCAGCATCTGAGCTCCTATAAAGAATAGACTGTCTCCGCCAGCAGCTCCCTGACCCCTGTATATCCAAAGAGCCACCTGATAAAGGAGAGATCAGACTGACATTTGGTGGGTATCCTTCTGGGACAAAGACAAGAGAAGAAGAAAACTGGTAGCAACCCTTAATGTTCAGCAGCTGCTGCAGGTGATCCCCAGGCAAGCAGGGCCTGGAGTGGACCTCAGCAGACCTACAGCAGAGGGGCCAGACTGTTAGATGGAAAACTAAGAAACAGAAATAAACTCATCATCAACAAACAGAACATTCACTCAGAGACCCCATCTGAAAGCCAACAACTACAAAGACGACAGGTGGATAAATCCATAAAGATGGGAAGAAACCAGCGCAAAAAGGATGAAAACACCTGAAACCAAAACACCTTTCGTCCTACAAGGGATCACAACTCCTCAACAGCAAGGGAACAAGGTTGGATGGAGAACGAGTGTGATGAAATGACAGAATCAGACCTCAGAAGGTGGGTAGTAAGAAACTTCTGTGAACTAAAAGAACATGTTCTAACCCAATGCAAAGAAACTAAGAACCTTGAAAAAAGATTTGACGAAATGCTAATGAGAATGGACAAAATAGAAAGGAATATAAGTGAATTGATGGAGCTGAAAAACACAACATGAGAACTTCGCGAAGCACGCACAAGTATCAACAGCCGAGTTGACCAAGCAGAAGAAAGGATATCAGAGGTTGAAGATCAACTCAATGAAATCAAATGAGAAGGCAAGATAAGAGAAAAAAGGGTAAAAAGGAATGAACAAAGTCTCCAAGAAATATGGGACTATGTGAAAAGACCTAATCTACGTTTGATAGGTGTAACTGAATGCGACGAAGAGAATGAATCCTAGCTGGAAAACACTCTTCAGGATATTATCCAGGAAAACTTCCCCAACCTAGCAAGGCAGGCAATATAAAAGTCCAGGAAATACAGAGAACACCACAAAGATATTCCTCAAGAAGAGCAACCCCAAGGCACATAATCATCAGATTCTCTAGGGTTGAAATGAAGGAGAAAATACTAAGGGCAGCCAGAGAGAAAGGTTGGGTTACCCACAAAGGGAAGCCTATCAGACTCACAGCAGATCTCTCAGCAGAAACCCTACAAGCCAGAAGAGAGTGGGGGCCAATATTCAACATCCTTGAAGAAAAGAACTTTCAACCCAGAATCTCCTATCCAGCCAAACTAAGCTTCATAAGTGAAGGAAAAATAAAATCCTTTGTAAACATGCAAATACTCAGAGATTTCATCACCACCAGGCCTGCTTTACAAGAGCTCCTGAAAGAGGCTATACACATAGAAAGGAACAACCAGTAACAGCCCCTCCAAAAACATGCCAAATGATAAAGAGTATCAACACAACAAAGAATCTGCATCAACTAATGGGCAAAACAGCTAGCTAGCACCAAAATGGCAGTATCAAATTCGCACATAACAATATTAACCCTAAATGTAAATGGACTAAATGCCCCAATCAAAAGACACAGACTGGCAAATTGGATAAAAAGACAAAACCCATCGGTGTGCTGTATCCAGGAAACCCATCTCACATGCAAGGATACACAAAGGCTCAAAATAAAGGGATGGAGGAAGATTTACCAAGCAAATGGAGAGCAAAAAAAAGCAGGAGTTGCAATTCTCATCTCTGATAAATTAGAATTTAAAGCAACAAAGATCAAAAGAGACAAAGAAGGACATTATACAATGGTAAAAGGATCAATGCAACAAGAAGAGCTAACGATCCTAAATATATATGCACCCAATACGGGAGCACCCAGATACATAAGGCAAGTTCTTAATGACTTACAAAGAGACTTGGACTCCCACACAATTATAGTGGGAGACTTTAACACCCCATTGTCAATATTAGACAGATCAACCAGACAGAAAATGAACAACGATATCCAGGACTTGAACTCAGACCCGGACCAAGCAAACCTAATAGACATTTACAGAACTCTCCACCCCAAATCCACAGAATAGACATTCTTCTCAGCACCACATCATACCTACTCTAAAACTGACCACATAATTGGAAGTAAATCACTCCTCAGCAAATGCAAAAGAACGGAAATCATAACAAACAGTCTCTCAGACCACAGTGCAATCAAGTTAGAACTCAGAGTTCAAAAACCAACCCAGAACCGCACAGCTTCATGGAAACTGAACAACTTGCTCTTGAATGTTGACTGGATAAACAATGAAATGACGGCAGAAATAAAGATGTTCTTCGAAACCAATGAGAATGAAGACACAACATACCAGAATCTCTGGGACACATTGAAAGCAGTCTCTAGAGGAAAATATATAGCAATAAGTGCCCACATGAGAAGCAAGGAGAGATCAAAAATGGACATCCTATCGTCCAAAATTGAAAGAGCTAGAGGAGCAAGATCAAAAAAACTCAAAACTTAGCAGAAGACAAGAAATAGCTAAGATCAGAGCAGAACTGAAGGAGAAAGAGACACAAAAAACCCTTCAAAAAAATCAATAAATCCAGGTGCTGGTTTTTTGAAAAGATCAACAAAATAGACCACTAGCCAGATTAATAAAAAAGAAAAGAGAAAATAACCAAATTGATGCAATAAAGAACGATAAACGGGATATCACCACAGATTCCACAGAAATTCAAACCATCAGAGATTATTACAAACAACTCTATGCACATAAACTAATAAACCTGGAAGAAATGGATAAATTCCTGGACACTTGCCTCCTCCCAAGCCTAAACCAGGAAGAAGCCAAAACCCTGAACAGACCCATAACAAGGTCTGAAGTTGGGGCAGCAATTAAGAGCTTACCACACACAAAAAGCCCAGGTCCAGATGGGTTCACAGCCAAGTTCTACCAGGCATACAAAGAGGAACTGGTACCATTCCTTCTGAAACTATTCCAAACAACACAAAAAGAGGGAATTCTTCCCAAATCATTTTATGAGACCAACATCATCCTGATAGCAAAACCCGGCAGAGACTCAACAAGAAAAGAAAACTTCAGGCCAATATCCATGATGAACATAGATGCAAAAATCTTCAATAAAACACTGGCAAGCCGATTGCAACAGCACATCAAAAAGCTTATCCACCATGATCAAGTAGGCTTCATCCCGGGGATGTAAGGCTGGTTTAACATACGTAAGTCTATAAACGTAATTCACCACAGAAACAGAACCAAAGACAAAAACCACATGATTATCTCAATATATGCAGCGAAGGCCTTTGACAAAATTCAACAGCCCTTTATGCTAAAAAACCTCAAGAAGCTAGGTATTGATGGAACATATCTCAAAATAATAAAAGCTATTTATGGCAAACCAACAGCCAATATCATACTGAATGAGCAAAAACTGGAAGCATTCCCCTTGAAATCTGGCACTAGACAAGGATGCCCTCTCTCACCATTCCTATTCAATATAGTCCTGGAATTTCTAGCCAGAGCAATCAGGCAAGAAAAAGAAATAAAGGGTATTCAAATAGGAAAGGAGGAAGTCAAATTGTCTCTATTTGCAGACGACATGACTGTATATCTAGAAGACCCCATCGTCTCAGCCCAGAATCCCCTGAAACTGATAAGCAACTTCAGCAAAGTCACAGGATACAAAATCAATGTGCAAAAATCACATGCATTCCTATACACAAATAACAGACTTAAAGAGAGCCAAATCAAGAACGAGCTACCATTCACAATTGCCACAAAGAGAATAAAATACCTAGGAATACAACTAACAAGAAACGTAAAGGACCTCTTCAAGGAGAACTACAAGCCACTGCTCAACAAAATAAGAGAGGACACAAACAGATGGAGAAACATTCCATGTTCATGGTTAGGAAGAATCAATATCGTGAAAATGGCCATACTGCCCAAAGTAATTTACAGATTCAACGCTATCCCCATCCAGCTACCAATGACCTTCTTCACAGAACTGGAAAAAAAACACCCTAAATTTCATATGGAACCAAAAGAGAGCCCACATAGCCAAGTCAATTCTAAGCAAAAAGAACAAAGCGAGAGGCATCACACTACCAGACTTCAAACTATACTACAAGACTACAGTAATCAAAACAGCATGGTACTGGTACCAAAACAGAAATATAGACAAATGGAACAGAACAGAGGTCTTGGACGCAACACAACATATCTACAACCACCTGATCTTTGACAAACCAGACAAAAACAAGAAATGGGGAAAGGAATCCCTGTTTAGTAAATGGCGTTGGGAAAACTGGCTAGCCATGTGTAGAAAGCAGAAACTGGACCCCTTCCTGACACCTTACACTAAAATTAACTCTAGATGGATTAAAGACCTAAACATAAGACCTAACACCATAAAAACCCTAGAAGAAAATCTAGGCAAAACCATTCAGGACGTAGGTGTAGGCAAGGACTTCATGGCCAAAACACCAAAAGCATTGACAACAAAAGCCAAAATAGACAAATGGGACATAATCAAACTCCACAGCTTCTGCACAGCAAAAGAAACAATTATTAGAGTGAATCGGCAACCAAAAGAATGGGAAAAAATTTTTGCAGTTTACCCATCTGACAAAGGGCTGACATCCAGAATTTACAAATAACTACCGGTATTGATCGACTTACCACCTATGCAACTTACGACTATTCGACTTTATGACCACAATCGCTAGCGACGACTGCTCTGCGTCTGGCAGCGCAAACGTTGCCCAGCTGGGCGTACGACAGTGCGGACCAACTTCTGGCAGCACTACCTTCTCCGCATGCACCATTTCAACTGTACATATAGCCTACTCAACTTATGACCAAATTGTGTTACGACCGGTCCGCGGTCCCGACCGTGGTCATAAGTCGAGCACTACCTGTAAAACAGATTTACAAGAAAATAACACATAAGCCCAATCAAAAGTGGGCAAAGGATATGAACAGATACTTTACAAAAGAAGACATACATGAAGCCAACAAACATATGAAAAAATGCTCATCATCACTGGTCATCAGAGAAAGGCAAATCAAAACTACGTTGAGATACCATCTCACACCAGTTAGAATGGCAATCATTAAAAAATCTAGAGACAACAGATCCTGGAGAGGATGTGGAGAAATAGGAACACTTTTACACTGTTGGTGGGAGTGTAATTAGTTCAACCATTGTGGAAGACAGTGTGGTGATTCCTCAAGGACCTAGAAATAGAAATTCCATTTGATCCAGCAATCCCATTACTGGGTATATATCCAAAGGATTATAAATTGTTCTACTATAAGGACACGTGCACATGAATGTTCATTGCAGCACTGTTTACAATAGCAAAGACCTGAAACCAACCCAAATGCCCATCGATGATAGACTGGACAGGGAAAATGTGGCACATATACACCATGGAATATTATGCAGCCATCAAAAACGATGAGTTTGTGTCCTTTGTAGGGACATGGATGAACCTGGAAACCGTCATTCTCAGCAAACTGACAGAAGAGTAGAAGATCAAACACTGCATGTTCTCACTCATAGGTGGGTGTTGAACAATGAGTACACATGGACACAGGGAGGGGAGCACTACACACTGGGGTCAGTTCGGGGGAAATAGGGAAGGGACGGTGGGGGGTTGGGAGTTGGGCTGAGATAGCAAGGGGAGAGATCCCAGATGTAGGAGATGGGGAGGAAGGCAACAAATCACACTGCCACGTGTGTACCTATGCAACAATCTTGCATGTTCTTCACAGGTACCCCAAAACCTAAAGTGCAATAAAATAAATAAATGTAAAAAAACCAAAAAAAAAAAAGAAAATAAATAAAAATTCAAAAAATTCTTCAGCTCTGTCTTAAAAGCCTATTGTCTGTAATGACATTGGAGCAGCATTTTTGTATGATTTTGTCTTTGTTGCAGCATTAAGCAAATGAGTAAACATATAAAACACTCCTGGGAGCCAGAGCTCCTCACTGGGAGAGAAATAATACACCAATAAGGAATTGGGAAAGACAAGGCAGAATCCTCTCATTTTGGACTGGAGTAAGACTTATTATAAGTTGGCACGGTGGCTCTTGCGTATAATCCTAGTACTGTGGGGAAGCATAGGTGGGAGAATCATTTGAGGCCAGGAATTTGAGACCTTGTTTCTATTATAATAAACAAATTAAAAGAGGCAATAAAATATTAAAATATTTTTTAAACATATTACACTTTTTCAGTAAAAAACGATACAACAGAATATAATTTAACAAATGTTAAATGAGCCCATTAACTGTAAAAATCCTCTAATTCCTGAATCATAGATAGGAGAAATTTGTATACATTAGTGAACTATTCACTATGTCTAGTGAACAGAGAATATGAGGGAGTCAATCCAAGGTAAACATGTGATAGCAATGTATATACAACTTTATAAAGGGAAACCTCTCCAGTTACAGAATTGTGAAACCCAAGAAAGACAATCTGAAGAAATACTAAAAAACAGATCAGTTATTTTTCGGAGATAATTAAGGTACAATTTTATCTAAAATAATGTACAGAAAATGATTCTCCAGATTTCCCCAACTGATTTAATAATTACCTACCAATTTTCATATTTCCCACATATCATCTCATTAGAGAATATAATGAAATCTTAGCTTTTCTATGTGAAATGTTTCAATTACCTTTTTTTTTCTTTTTTTGAGACATGGTCTCACTCTGTTACCCAGGCTAGAGTGCAGTGGCATGATCATAGCTCACTGCAACCTGCATGTCACAGGCTAAAGCTATTCTCCCACCTCAGCCTCCCAAGTGACTAGGTATACAGAGGCATCCCACCAAGTTCAGCTAATTTTTTTTTTTTTTTAGATATTTCACAAAAAGAAGGGAAAAGAGATAATTAAAAGACCTTAAGAAACTTCACTTCTAACGCTTTCCTTATCAAAGTCCATGTTTATTAATAAATGGTCTTTAAAGCATTATGATTCACCAAGAATCTTAGTCTTCTGGCTAAATCATATTTTGCTATCTCTAAATTGACAGGAGTCAAGGTTACACACAAAGGTAAATTTAAAAATCAGTATTATTTCTAACATTCTGCAACTGCTATTCTTTTTTCAATCACCTTGAGCAGTTCATTTTTTAAAAATGAGAGCAAGATAGAAATTATAAAATATTAGCATGTGTAAAGTTAAAAATTTTGAATTCAGAATTAGTAACATAAAATGTTCATACTTGTTAAGGGCAGAAAACAGAATAAAGTATTCTAAGCAGCTAGATCTAGCCTGCTGAATCAATGATCTGACCCCCATTCTTCAAATGCTGCCACAGTGATGTTCTCATCATGCTGTTCTCGACTTACAACTCCACAAGAGTACACACCATTGTTTTAAAGACAAAAATCCAAATTCCCTGTCAGAGTATTTAAAGTTTTCACTAAACACAGCACTTTTCATAACAGCTTTATTGGAACAGAATTCACATACCATGAAGCTCACCCTTTCATGGTATATGATTCAGTGGTGTTTAGTATATTCAGAGTTATATAACTATACCATCTAATTTTAAAACATTTTCATCACCTCAAAAAGAAACCCCAGACCCATTAGCAGTCACTCCATATTCCCCTGCAATTTTTTTGATTTTTACTATAGGTAAGGTTTTGCTATGTTGCCCAGGCTACTCTTGAACTCCTGAACTCCAGCAATCCTCCTGCCCTGGCCTCCCAAGCTGCTGGGATTATAGGTGTGATACACTATGCATGGCTTCAATTACCATTTTTTAATAAGGTATCTTGTAAGCTTACTGATATTAGTGACTTGTTTCTTTGTGACACTTCACAGCTGTTTATATATATGCACAAACCACTATTCATGGTGTTATGTTTCTCCTAAATGACAACAGTAAGCCTTTACCATATTAAATTTTCTCATTCAAGTGGAAAATTGTAAAATCCACAGTAGTTTTAAGCTGAGCACATGGTTGAGTGCCCGTAGTCCCAGCTACTTGGGAGGCTGAGGTGAGAGGACTGCTTGAGCCCACATGTCCAAGGCCAGCGCGCGCGCGCGCGCGCACACACACACACACACACACACACACACACACAGTCATTTTAAAGTTGAGTCAGTCAAGGCAAATTCATAAAAACAGAAAGTAGATTAGAAGTTACCAGAGATTGGGTGCAATAGGGAGTTATTGTTTACTGGTTACAGAGTTTCTATTTGTGGTGATGAAAAAGTTTTAGAAGGAGTGGATGGTTGCACAACAGTGTGAATGTACTTAATGTCACTGAATTGTAGGCTTAAAATGAGTGAAATGGTTAAATTTATGTTATATAAGTGTTATAATTTTTAAAAGTGGTTAAAATAGCAAATTTTATTTTATATATATTACAATTTTTAAAAATTGAATCATTAATTAAAATAAAATTGTCAGCCCTTATTGGATAGTATTATGCTGAAAGGGAATCTTCAATGGTGATAATGATGTATAAATATCAAAGCTTATTTAATTATCAATGAACACATATATTTGCTTGAAAAGTAATAAAAATATACAGTTATATGATAAAAATTCTCAAGAAGAAATTGAACTGAAAATACATAGCTTCCTTCATTTTAAAGATAAGAAAGTGGAAAAAGTCTACAAAAACAAAAAGCCTTGTCCTTTTCTAATTTTTTTTTTCTAAACACTTTAAAAGACTACAGTATAACATAATGATATTTTGTTTCCAACCGTTATTTTAAAGAAATTCTTAATATTTTGCGTAACTATGCTTTTGCCAATTATAATGTAGAAGACTCAAAATAATAAGCCATAAAATTAATATAATTTTTTAAAGTATGTTTTAAAAGAGGCAGGTGATCATTCACTATTTTTTATAGTGTCAAAGAAAAGGACAGAAAAACCCAGGAGAAAAAACTACACTGTATTTTAAATGGTATATTTTATTTCTAATTTTGTATCTATCATTAAAAATACGTGAGGACAAAATGCACTTATAAAACAAATAATGCCACATATTGCAACAATGGAGATTCATTCAAAGACAGTCATTTAAAGTCAATCAGATGTGGGTTTCACAATATGCTATCTGAGCACAGAGGATTTCATTCTTAGTTCAGAAGCTTATTTTTCCCAAATCCAGATTACTATAACATTTAGGAAGATAAAAACAAGTGGATTTATTCTATGTTTTCTCCCCTCTTTTCTGGGAATTATACTTGAAGCTGCACCAAGTTACTTCTGAGCACCAGAAGCAAATGCTATATTGTTTACATCCCCATCTAGTGGTCTTAAATTTCTGTTCTGCATAGTATTCAAAAAATAAATACTTAGAGATAAAAACTTAAAAAAAAACCATCTGACAAAAATTAATACAAACCAAACTTTACAGCTTTGAGAAATATTATATAACCTAGTCTCATGCTATTACAATTACAATAGAATGGAATGGTAGAGACTATGTGAAGCCACCAGAAAAAATATGGAGCATTTTCCTGGAGCATCTATTTTACTTAACGCTAAATAATTTAAAACATTTTTGCATTAATGCAAACATAGTCTGGAATAAAATGTTTATTAGTATTTCAGTTTGAGAAGCACAGGGTACAAACTTCTCATTCCATAGAAAAAGAACCTAGTAACTTGAGCAATTAAGTTACTTGACTGAGCTCCCTCAACCAGACCATAGAGCAGTATCAAAAATATAGATATTTTATACTTTTTCCATTACAAAATACAAATACTAAATACTAATACCAACCCCAAATGCCTAATTGCAATATACTTTTTTCTTTGCATATAGTTTCGTAGACATTTTATTCTAATCCCCAGCATTTCCCTTTTACTTCATATCACAGCATACTTACAACCTGTACTAAAAGTACTATTCTCCATTCTAGTGGGGCTTGCCTATGGTCCCAGATGCTCAAGAGGTTGAGGTAGGTAGGACTGCTTGAGTCCAGAAGTTAGGGGCCAGCCAGGGTAACATAGTGAGACTACCTTGTGTCAAAAAAAAAAAAAAAAAAAAAAAGGTATTATTCTACATTTTTCCTAAAATTGATTTAAAATTATGAAAGCGATTTGATAGTGGGGGAGGCAAATAGTTCTATAAACCTAAAAACATGTACAGATTTATGTAACTACCACCACAATCAGGATACAGAAGACTTCTATCACACGCTACTGTGTACTATTGTACACAATCTCTTGTACTATTACTTTTGCAGTTTCATAATCCCTAACCCCTGATAACTACTGTTCTGTTTTCTAACAATATAGGTTTGTCTTGTCAAGAATAGCTTATAAATGGCATGATATAGAAGGCAACCTTTTTGAGAATAGTTTCTACTCTGCATGCCTTTGAGATTCACTACTTAATAGTTCATCCCTTTTTTGTCTTCTCACTCTGTTAAAGGTGACATGTTATATTGCTGAGCAGTATTCCACAGTACATTATATACTATATGGGGTAGTATATAGAATAGTATAGTATAAAGTAAAACTGCATAGTTGGTTTATATATTCAGCTATGGAGAACATGTGTGTTGTTTTCCATTTTAGGTAATTATGAATAAAGTGGCCATAAGCATTTTTATCTAGGTTCTTTTCTATTAAATAATTTTTAAATGTAGGTGATTTAACATTATAAGCCTTTCCTAATTCTGACCTTTATACAGAATATGATATGAAAATGTAACTTTCATAAAAGTAATAATTTAAATAAATGCTTTCAATGCCAAAATTACTTAATCACTATTCAGGAATTGGCACTAAGAAGACAATTATTCATATTTATATATGAGAAAAGTGAACTAGGAAAATTAAACTTCTTTTAAACATAAGAATCTATCATAATTTACTTAAAAACGTAGGAAGGGAATGCCAAATATTTGGGCCACTATCCCTCTTTCTCTGCTCATGGCATACATCAAAAATCATTCAAAGTGCACTTTGCTATAGAGTGCTGATGCAGCCTCAATGCTCAATGCACAGTTCTAGGCAATAATTACTACGTAATCAGAGTTGGGACTCCCATTGTGATGAATTTATTTGCACACATTCCTTGCCCATTCTAATATTCCAGAAGAAATCATTTATTTTCGACAATGACACCCTATGATACAGAATAAAATGATTTAGCAGTAACCTTCTTATATATCACAGATCAAAAAGATGTTTTTAAAATCTTCTATAATAAATACTATATTTTCATACACAGAATTTCCAGCCAAACAGGCCAAGCTGTCCTCATCATGCTTATTCACTGGAATAAGCGGAATCTGTGGGTGGACATTGCATGAAAGTCATGGTAACATCCAGATCTCCTTCCTTTATGCCTCTGCTATGCCCTTTTATGTATGCATATTAAACTAGACTGTTTGCTAATTAGTTTTATTATATAAAGTTTTATGGATTTAATTGTAGACCTCTTCTTGTTTTTCACAAGAAGAGCAAAATATGACAAGGTGTTTCCACCTCATGGAAAAAGTTACAAATAAAATATACAAAAATGTTGTACTCGGGTTGTAGTGTAATTTTATAACTTCCAGATACCAAGTGAAGTATAAATATAATTTTTATTTAGAAAGAAGTATCTTTAAGTAAGATAACATTTGGCAACTGACATAACAGCTTAACCAAGGTAGAACATTTAAGAATAACAAATGGGATATGCATTTTACAACTTTCAGCTCTTAATTTTTTTTTTTGCAATAATTTTACACTTAAACACAGTATAAACTACCTTGTGCCAAGATCTTGGTTTCTAAATATGATTCCCTAATAAAAAACAAAAACAAAAACAAACACACACACACAAAAAAAAAAAAACCCAAAGAAACCTTGAAGAAACAGCTGATTATAGAGCTGGATGAGGGAAAATAGAAGAAAAGGGAAAAGCATCCTGTAGTACCAGAAAGCAAGGAAATGCTCAAAAAACAAAGGAATGGGGCTATGTTAAAGAGCCATAGAAGCCTACCACAAAGAACTCCCCATGGCACACGGTGGCTCATGCCTGTAATCCCAGCACTTTGGGAGGCTGAGGCGGGTGTATCACAAGGTCAAGGGATCGAGACCATCCTGACCAATATGGTGAAATTCTGTATCTATTAAAAATACGAAAATTAGCTGGGCATGATGGCGCACACCTATAATCCCAGCTACTCGGGAGGCTGAGGTAGGAGAATCACTTGAACCCAGGCAGCAGCGGTTGCAGTGCGCCGAGATTGTGCCACTGTACTCCAGCCTGGTGACAGAGCAAAACAGCCTTAAAGAAAAAAAAAAAAAAAAAATTCCAGATTGCTAATGCTGGAATTATTTGAGTGACAATATACATAATGGCATTACACTATACATAATGTCATACTACACTATAATGCAAAGAATAAAATAAACATTAAGTCTATACTGTTACAAATACATGATAAATAATAAATAAGAGTCAAATCTTTCTTACAGAATATGTAAGGTATATAGAAACTATTTGCCTCCATGAGAAGCTTAACTGCACCCCTGACCTCAACTCTTTCCTTTCATAGTGGGCTGGACTTAGTGACTCCTTTCCAAATAACAGAACAAGAAAAATAGGAATTTAACAATAAAGAATAATAGAGCCTGGGCCTGGTAGCCCCCATTTATAATTCCAATGCTTTGGGAGGCTGAGGTAGGAGGATCACTTAAGTCCAGGAGTTCAAACCACCTTGGGCAACGTAGGAAGACCTTGTCTCTACAAAAAATATCTTAAAAGTAGTTAGCTGAGTGTAGTGGCATATGCCTTCAGTCCCAGCTACTCTGGAGGCTGAGGCAGAAGTCCTTGAGCTCAGCAGTTCAAGGCTACATTGAGTTATGATAGCACCACTACATTCCAGCTTGGGCTGCAGAGCTACTTTAAAAGAGACAGAGAGAGAGAGAGAGGGCGGGGTGGGGGGAGGAGAATGGCAGATTATTACCTTCACTAAGATATCAAAGTTTATGTCACCAGAGAGATCACGTTGATAGCATCTCCCTCTGATATGATGTAATGAAAGGGTATTTCACCTCCATGGTCTTCTTTCCAAAAAATGCATAACCCCACTCTAATCATGAGAAATATATAAGGCAAACCAAAATTGAAGAACAGCCTACAAATGTCTCACCAATACTCCTCAAACTAACAGAGTTATATAAAACAACACTGAGAAACTTTCACAGACCAGGGATTGGAGAGATATAACAATTAAATGCATTGTAGTAACCTGAATTAGATCTTGAGCAGAAAAGGGATATTAAAGAAAAAAATAAGTGAAATCTGAATGAAGTCTGGAGTTTTTTGAAAAGACAGTAATAGAAAAACAGATGGAATCCAAATAGTCTGGGGTTTAGATAATAGTAATGTGCTAAGGTTTCTTCGTTTTAAAAAAAGTATCA
The DNA here is from genome assembly GCF_009761245.1 of Sapajus apella. Taxonomy (NCBI): domain Eukaryota; kingdom Metazoa; phylum Chordata; class Mammalia; order Primates; family Cebidae; genus Sapajus; species Sapajus apella. The sequence goes on from NW_022436958.1 coordinate 23,233,210, forward strand.
CAGTAATTGAAAACATTAACATTAGAGGAAACTGAGCAAGAATGTATTATATAATAACTCACTGTACTATTTTTTTCGACTGCAATAGAATATTTTGTTCTTATCCCCAGTTCCTGGCACAAACTTTATAAAACTCTTGAAGTTTCTTGAATGATAATGAGGTGAGAGGAGAATGTTATGTTAATCATAGCAAGCTCCTTTCAACCATACCTGAGTTTATGCCACTAAGGTGAACAGCCTCAAGACAGAGGATGCTTGCCAGGGCAACCAAGCATGTGATTCAATGGTGTGAACATCCACTCCTTCCCCCAGACTTCTGCGGAGGGAAGAGAGGGTGGAGGTTGTAGCCAATCACCAATGGCTGATGATTTAATCAATAATGTCTATGTAATGGAATCTTCATGAAAACATTGATCTAACAGGTTCAGAGAGCTTCCAGGTTGAATGCATCAACACGCCAGGAAGCAGGATGTGTCCAAAACTCCCTGGAGACAGAAGCTCCTGTACTCAAGACCCTTCCAGATCTCACCCTGTATGCCTCTTTATCTATTTGTGCATTTGTGTCCTTTATAATAAACTGGTAATAGTAAAGAAAGTGTTTTCCAAGTTATGTAAACTATCATAATAAATTGTTGAACATGAAGTAGAGGTTACAGGCCCCCCCCCCAGTTTGTAGTCAAGTTGGTCAGAAGTACTGGAGGCCTGGGACTTGTGAATGGTGTCTGAAGCTGGAATGGAGGCAGTCTTGTCGGACGAAGCCCTTACTTAGCCTGTGGAGTCTGATGCTAACTCTAGGTCGATAATATCAGAATAAAATTAAATTACATTGGTATCTACAGCAAACTGGAAAATTGCTTGGTGTGGAAAATCCATACATTTCATATCAGAAGTGTTGTGAGCATAGAACAAATTTTTTTACTTTATCTACTTTTACATATCTTAAATTACTCTAAAGTTTATTTTTTTATTTTATTATTATTTTTTAAGGCAGAATCTTGCTCTGTCACCCAGGCTCAAGGGCAGTGGCGTTATCACGGTTCATTGCTGCCTTGATCTCCCTGGCTCAAGCAATCCTCCCGCCTCAGCCTTCTGAGTAGCTGGGACCACAGGCATGTGCCACCACGCCCAGCTAGTTTGTTTTATTTTTAGTAGAGATGAAGTCTTATTATGTTGCCCAGGCCTGTCTTGAACTCCTAAGCTCAAGCAGCTTCCCAAAGTGCCAGGGCTACAGGAATGAGACACCAGGTCCTGCCCAGAGGTTTTGGAGACAGAGTCTCGCTCTGTGGCCCAGGCGGGAGAGCAGTGGCATGAACTCAGCTCACCGCAAACTTCACCTCCCAGGTTCAAGCAATTCTCTTGCCTCAGCCTCCCAAGTAGCTGGGATTACAGGCGCACACCACCATGCCCACCTAATTTTTTTATTTTAGTAGAAATGGGGTTTCACCATATTGGCCAAGGCTCGTCTTGAACTCCTGACCGTAGGGGATCCACCTGCCTCAGCCTCCGAACGTGCTAGGATTACAGGCGTGAGCCACCGCGCCTGGCCCAGAAGTTTATTATTTAAAAAGTACAGGAATTTCCATATACATGTCACTCAGATTCCCCAAACTTAACATTTTACCACATTTTTTACCTTATCAGTCTCTTTCTGCTCCCTTTATAAAGATATTTTTCATCATTCCCTTTTACTCCTGGATATTTCAATGCATATTTCCATTAAAAGTACATTTATCAAAATAAGAAAATCAGCATTAATACAATACTATTCAATATAGACCTTCACATTTCACCAGTTGTTTCACTAATGTCCTTTATAACAAAAATATGATAAAAGAGTAATATAAAAATTGTTTCCATTCTAGCCTATGATCCAATCGAGGGTCATACATTCTTTTTAATTGTCATACCTCTTTGGACTTCTCTGATCTGTAATTCGTTCTTCAGTCTTTGTTTTTCATGACCTTGACATTTTTGAAAAGTACAAACCATTTATTCTGTGAAATGTCCCTCTAGTGTTTGACTGATGGTTCTTCATGTTTATGTTCAGGTTGTGCATTTTTGCAGTAATACTGCAGAAGCAATGTGCTCTTCTTTGTGCAACCTGTTGAGATGCATGCTATTGGTCCTACTACTGTTAGTGTTAACTTTCACAACTTGGTAAAGGTGGCATGTGTCATGTATGCCCATTGTATAGTTGCTATTTTTTTCCATTTTTGATTAGTATCTTGTGGGGAGATATTTTGAGTATGTAAAAAACATCCACCTTGTCATCAACTCTTCACATAATACTGTAAAATCTATTAATGATATTTGCCTGAAACAATTCCTGACTACTCCTACATACTTGTTTCTTCCTATGAATTATATTCTACATCAACTTGTATAGCTCCAAAAAAAAGCATGTTTTATTTTTCTCACAAATAGGCCTTTTTATTTGCCACTATTATAAGTCTGAACTTTAAACAGATTCTTGGAGTGGTGGTTCATATCCATCAGCTCGCTCAACTTTAGTATCTGTCTCATCCACAGTGGCTTTTCCAGAACCGCTACCTTCACCATGAAGCTCCATGAGTTTCCCCAATTCAAACTTAGGTTTCTTCAGCAATTTTAGTTTTCTTTTCTGATTTTTTTTTTTTTTTTTTTTTTTTGAGATGGAGTCTCACTGCGTCTCCCAGGCTACAGTGTAGTGGCACGATCTTAGCTCACTACAACCTCCGCCTCCCAGGTTCAAGTAATTCTCCTGCCTCAGCCTCCTGAGTAGCTGCGATTACAGGCACATACCACCATGCTCTGATTTACTTTTTTGTATTTTTAGTAGAGAAGGGGTTTCACCATGTTGGCCAGGCTGGTTTCAAACTCCTGTTCTCAAATTATCCGCCCACCTTGGCCTTCCAAAGTGCTGGAATTACAGGCGTGGGCCACTGCTCCCAGCCAACATTTTTACTTTTCTAACGAAGACATCACGGAGAGGATAAATAGATTGGCAAGCCTTTTCTATGTCTTTTCCAACGTTGTCTGGAATCAATTTATTGACCACTTCTTTCAAGTCATTTGTCTGTACCTCTTGGGTCATGATTTCCATCACCATCTTCCAGATATGGCAAACCTGCTGGTACTGAGCATAAGAGTCTTCTGTATCTGATTGTCACGTTTTTTAGTAAACAAACACAGAACAGATGAAGCAAGTAGTCATCAGTAGTCTTGACATCAACATGAGCTTCAATCATTGTCTGTCATTTTTTGACCATGGAACACATTTTGTCAGTAAGATCCATGCCATGGAAGTTAGGCAGTTTTTGCCACGAACATCTTCAGTAATCAGCTTGAATTTTCTAAATGCAACTTCATCATTCTGCAAATCAGCAGGACTCACTTCAAACAGATGACCCTTGAGGCCATCAGATGCGATTTTGGATTCTTGGGTCCTGATGACTAGCATCTTTCCAACACTTCTCATAGTGAACACAGTAGGTGCCTTCATATTATATCGATCTTTCTTAGAAAATGGATCAGCCACTTTCTTCTTGGCTCCCTTCTGCTGCCTTTTGTAAGGCGCTTGTTCTTGCCAACTGCTGTGGTGCTGCTCAGAGAGCCAAAAGGCCATGTTGGTATTTTTATTGAGACTGTCTTTCACAAGTATTTTCGAGTTTTTCTCAAATAGTTTTTATATACTCTGGTTACATTTATTCCTAAGTATTTTATCTTTTTCATTATTTAATTGGGGTTTCCCTTACCACTCTATCTTCCAACTGTTATATATATATAAAATATACATTAATATGTAGTTATATATAATATATATTGTAACATACATGTTATATATATTACTATATGTAACATATATAACATATATGTTACATATTATATGTATTATATATATAGACATATATATACATATTGATATATATATAAATTTCTGAATGCTAATTTTATAGCTTACTACTGAATTTTTTACTAATTTTTTTATTATTTGAATTAGTTTTATCATTGATTTTCTAGTGCAGAAGTCCATACAATGTATCTTTTCAGTAAAAACACCAGACTGTAAATATTTCATTCTTGTATGCCAAAAAGTTTCCATCACAACTGTTCAGCTCTGCTGGTGTAGTGCAAAAGATGACAGAGGCAATGCAAAACCAAATAAACATGGCTAAATTTGGCTCTCAGTTTGCTAACCCCTGCTCTAGGGTTTCCCAAATATATTATCATATCATCTGTAAATAGAGATAGTTTTATTTCTTCAGTGCTAATTGTTATGCCTCTACTGATTCCTCTTAACTGTATTGGCTAATATCCCCAGTAAAATGATAAATAATAGTGTTGTTACTAGATATCATTGCCTTTTTCCTGATGGTACTAGTAAAAATGTCCTTGGTGTTTTCCATTACGACGATGACTTTAAGATTAAGGTGTGTGTGCGTGTGTATATACATACCTACATATACATATATGTATATACATATATATATATATGCATATAATGTGTATATATATATACATTTTATATATATATATATATATAAAACGTATGTATACATATATTTATCATATTAAGAAAATACCCATCAATTCCTGTTTTCTTGAGTGCTTTTATCAGAAGATGATGATTTTGTTAAAGGTCGTTGTAGCATCTACAGACATAATTATATGATTTAGACCTGTATCTATTAATATGATATACTATATTAATGGGTTTCCTAATATTGAACCAGTCTTGTGTTTTTGGAATAGAGCTGACCCTTAAACACTGTAGGGACAGGGGTGCTGCCTCCCCACTCAGGTGAAAATCTGCATATCACTTTTGACTCCCCAAAAACTTAACTACTAATTGCCTACTGTTAACCAGAAGCCTATAACACAGTCAGTTAACACATATTTTATATGCTACATACAATACTGTATTCTTACAATCAAGTAGGCTAGAGAAAAGGTTATTAAGAAAATCATAAGGGAGAGAAAACACATTTACAGTACTGTACTGTATTTACTGATGCTCTAAGTTTATATCATGTTTACAAGACTATTTATAGAGCTGCCTCTTTAAAATAGAAAAAAGGTCTGCAGCTGCACACCTTGATCTATAGTACATCTCAAGCAATTCAACTTTTTATTGTAATGTCATGACTTCACTGCTTCTTGGTAGCAACTCCAGCATCACTAGTGGTGCCTGGTATGGATCCTACAGTGTTACTCAAGGCTTACAGTATTACACTAAACAATAAATAATACATGAGAACTCAAAAGACCACTTTTTACTGTGATACAATGCCATTTACTGAAAAGATGAACTGCTCATGTGGAGATGATTAGCATCACAAGGCCTTTTAAGTGTATACTACCAACACTTGGGCTCACCACAATGGCAATAAGAGGCGAGTGCAAAATTACTACAATAGTACAACATGTGCTACAATTAACTTTATGCAGTTATTATTTAATACTATGTCATTCTGCTTGCTTACATTTCTCTCCACTGTGAATGATGCCATGTGTGATCTGTTTCTATGTGTAAGTTTTGATAAATTTTAACTTTTTAGATTAGATTTGTGTATATTTTATGGTAGTAAATGATAAAACAGACCAGTATCTACATATATTTCAAGCATGACATGCCTAACTTTTTCTTAATTTTTTTTTTTTTTTTTTTTTTTTTGAGACAGAGTCTCACTCTGTTGCTCAGGCTGGAGTGCAGTGGCACAATCTCAGCTCACTGCAACCTCCATCTCCCAGGTTCAAGAGATTCTCTTGCCTCAGCCTTCCAAGTAGCTGGGACTACAAGCACAAAGCACCATGCCTGACTAAATGTTTGTATTTTTAGTAGAGTCAGGGTTTCACCATGCTGGCTAGGCTGGTCTCAAACTGCTGACCTCAGGTGATCTGCCTGCCTTGATCTCCCAAAGTGCTGGGATTATAGGTGTGAGCCACCACACTGGGCTTCTTAATTTTTTTTTTTCAATATTTCTAGGCTATGTGGTTCATCTGCAAGTTTTTCCAAATTGTTAGGAACCTTCAAAAAATATTCCAATATACTTACTAAAACAAGTCTGCAGAATCTGGGCATGGTGACACATACCTGTAATCGCAGTGACTCAGGAGGCTGAGGCTGGAGGATCACTGAGGCCAGAAGTTCAAGACCAGTCTGGGCAACATAGTGAGACTTGTCTCTTTAAAATAAAAAAAAATTAAAAATTAAAAAAATCTACATATAAATAAACGGACCTGTATAGTTCAAAGTTGTTTTGTTCAAGGGTCAACTGTAAATCTCTTATGGTCATATGTGTTGCTTTATTTTATTACAGAGTTTCATTCTGTCACCAAGGCTGTAGTACAATGATGCCATCATAGCTCACAGCCTTGAACTCCTTGGCTCAAGCCATCCTCCTTTCTCAGCCTCCCAAGTAGCTAGGACTACAGGTGCGTGCCACCATGCCAGTTAATTTTTAAATTTTTTTTTGTAGACACAGGGTCTCACTGGTCTTGAACTGCTGGCCTCAAGTAATCCTCCCATGTTGACATCCAGAAGCACTGGATTTATAGCTATGAGCCACCATGCCCAGCTTATTTTCCTAATATATGACATTGGAATTTGTTTGCTAATATTTTATTTAGTACTTGGTATCAATATTTACAATTGATATTGGTCTGTAATTTTTTATTTTTTGTGCTGTCTTTAGGAATTGGTATTATCCATGTTCAATGTTCTGTACCAGTTTATGGAACACTGAGACTATCTTTTGAGTATTTCATAGAATATCTCTATAAAACCAATAGGGACCGATGCATTTTTATAAGGTGGACCCTTGATATTCTTTTCTATTTCTTCTACAGAAATTAAACTTCCCCAAATGTGGCCAATTTTCATCAACTATATTTGCCTTAAAAATAACTTATTTCTTTTTTTGAGACTTTTGAGACAGGGTCTCACTCTGCCTCCCAGGCTAAGTGCAATAGTGAGATCATGGCTCACTGCAGCCTCCATCTCCTAGGCTCAAGCAATCCTCCCACCTGAGTCTCCCAAGTAGCTAGGATCATAGGCATGTGCCACCATACCTAGCTAATTTTTCATTTTTTTGTAGAGACAGGGTCTCACTATGTTGCCCAGGCTGGTCTCAAACTCCTAAATTCAAGGGATCCTCTCATCTTGACTTCCCAAAATGTGAGCCATTGCACCCAGCCATCTTTTCTTTTTTTTAGATGGGAGTCTTGCTCTGTCACCAGGCTGGAGTGCAGTGGCACAATCACGGCTCACTACAACCTCCACCTCCCAGGTTCAAGTGATTCTCCTGCCTCAGCCTCCTGAGTAGTGGGGATTACAGGCACCCACCATCATGCTTGACTATTTTTTGTATCTTTTAGTAGCAATAGGGTTTCACTATCTTGGCCAGGCTGGTCTTGAATTCCTGGCTTCATGATCCACCCACCTTGGCCTCCCAAAGTGCTGGGATTACAGGTGTGAACCACTACATCTGGACTTTTTAAGAGATGGGATCTCACTATGTTGCCCAGGCTGGAGTACTGTAGCTATTCACAGGCTAATTATCACATGACTATGCAAACTCCTGGTCTCAAGCAATCCTTTTTCCTCAGCCTCCCGTGTAACTGGGACTTACAGGTCTGCACTACTGTGGCTGGCTAAAAATTACTTTTTTCATTTAAGTTTTCAAACTTATTTGGAAAGAAAAGTAGGTTCTTACATTTTTCAAAATTGAGATATAATTTATGTATCAGAAAATTCATCCATGTTTTAGGCCAGGCACAGTGGCTCATGCCTGTAATCCCAGCACTTTGGGTGGCTGAGGGAGGCAGATCATGAGGTGAAGAGATCAAGACCATCCTAGCCAACATGGTAAAACCCCGTCTCTAATAAAAATACAAAAAAAAATTAGCTGGGCATCGTCGTGCGTGCCTGTAGTCCCAGCTGCTCGGGAGGCTGAGGCAGGAGAATTGCTGGAACCCAGGAGGTGGAGGTTACAGTGAGCCGAGATTGTGCCACTGCACTCCAGCCTGATGAAAGAGGAAGACTCTGTCTCAAAAAAAAAAAAAAAAAAAAATTCATCCATATGTTTTAAAGTGTTGTGTCTCTTTCCCCAACTAAATTCACGTGTGGAAGTCCTAACTCCTCTAGTACCTCAGAATGTGATTGTATTTGCAGATGGGACCCTTAAAGAGACAAGTAAGGTAAAATGATGTCATATATGTGGGCCCTAATTCAATATGACTGGTGTCCTTATAACAGGATGTTAGGACACGGACAACACATCAAGGGGAAGTTAGCCATCTACAAGTCAAAAAATAGGTCTGAGAATGAAAACAACCCTTGAGACACTTTGACCTTGGACTTTTAGACTCCACACTGTGAGAAAATACATTTCTGTTGCTCAAGCCATCAGCCTGTAGTATTAATTTTTGTTATGACAGTCCTAGCAAACAAATATATAAAATATATAATCCAGTGGCTTTTAGTATATTCACAAGTTCATGAAACCAATACCACTATCTAGTTGCAGAGCATTTTTATCACCACAAAAAGAAACCCTATACTCATTAGCAGTCATTCCTACCTCTTGCTTTTCCCAGTACCTGGGAACTACTAATCTGTTTTGCTATGTCTATGGATTTGCCTATTCTGGACATATAAATGGAATAATACAATATGTGACCTTTTATATTTGGCTTCCATCTCTAATGATAATGTTTTCCAGGTTCACCCATGTTGCAGCAGAATTTCATTCCTTCTTAAGACTAAATAATATTCCAAAATGGATACGCCACATTTTGTTTATCCATTCATCCATTGTTGCACATTTGGGGTTTCCACATTTTGGCTATTATGATATGAACATTTGTGTATAGGGTTTTGTGTGACGTGTATTTTTAGTTCCCCTGAGTACATAGTTAGGAATGATATTGCTGAGTCATATGGCAACTAAACTTCTGAGGAATGCTAAACTGCTTTCCCAAACAGCTGTACCATTTTACATTCCCACCAGCAATATATGAAGGTACCAATTTTTGACATCCTCATCAACATTTTTTACTGTCTATCTTTTTTATTGTAGCCATATTTCCCGTGTGGTTTTGATTTGCATTTCTCTAATGACTGCTGAGGCTGAGCATATATTTATTATTTTTCATGCACTTATTCGCTATTTTTCTATCTTCTTTAGAAAAACACCTATTTAAATCCTTTGCCAATTCTACAATAATAATTGTAGCCTATTTTACAATTAGGTTGTCTTTCTATTGTTGACTTTTAAGAGGTTCTTTATATATTCTGGACACAGGTCCCTTGTCATATATGGATTTACAACCTTTTTCTCACATTCTATGTATTGTCTTTTCACTTGCTTGATAGTATGCTTTGAAGCAAAAAGGTTTTTTGTCTTGTTTGTTTGTTTTACTTTATGAGGTCCAATTTATGCAGTTTTCTTTGGTTGCTTATACTTGAAGGTGTCACATCTAAAAAAAACCCAAATCACTAGTAAGTCCGAGGTCAAAAATACTTACATGTCATATTCACATAACAATTTTTTCTGTAAGTTGCATGGTTTTAGTACTTAAAGTTAGATCTTTATCCATTTTAAATTAATTTTTGTGCATGGTGTTAGGTAGGGGTCCAACTTCATTCTTTGCATGTCAATTTCCATTTATCCCAGCATCATTTGTTAGAGGTTTTTCTTCCCATGTTAAATTAACTTGGCATTCCTGATGAAAATGAATTGACCAAAAGGAGGAAGTCAAATTGTCTCTATTTGCAGATGACATGGTTGTATATTTAGAAGATCCCATCACCTCATGCCAAAATCTCCTGAAACTGATAAGCAATGTCAGAAAAGTCTCAGGATACAAAATCAATGTGCAAAAATCACAAGCATTCCTATACACCAATAGCAGACTTAAAGACAGACAAATCAAGAACGAACTGCCATTCACAATTGCCACAAAGAGGATAAAATACATAAGAATACAACTAACAAAGGATGGAAAGGACCTCTTCAAGGAGAACTACAAACCAGTGCTAAATGAAATAAGAGAGGACACAAACAGATGGAGAAACATTCCATGCTCAAGGTTAGGAAGAATCAATATCGTGAAAATGACCATGCTGCCCAAAGTAATTTATAGATTCAATGCTATCCCCATCAAACTACCTATGACCCTCTTCACAGAACTGGAAAAAACCACCTTAAACTTCATATGGAACCAAAAGAGAGCCCTCATAGCCAAGACAATCTAAGCAAAAAGAACAAAGCTGGAGGCATCATGCTACCTGACTTCAAACTATTCTACAAGGCTACAGGAATCAAAACAGCATGGTACTGGTACCAAAACAGACATACGGATCAGTGGAACAGAACAGAGGCCTCAGAGGCAATGCCACACATCTACAACCATGTGATCTTTGACAAACCTGACAAAAACAAGCAATGGGGAAAGGATTTCCTGTTTAGTAAATGGTGTTGGGAAAACTGGCTAGCCATGTGCAGAAAGCAGAAAGCAGACCCCTTCCTGACACCTTACACTAAAATTAACTCCAGATGGATTAAAGACTTAAACATAAGACCTAACACCATAAAAACCCTAGAAGAAAACCTAGGCAAAACCATTCAGGACATAGGCATAGGCAAGGCCTTCATGACTAAAACACCAAAAGCATTGGCAACAAAGCCAAATTAGACAAATGGGATCTAATTAAACTCCAGAGCTTCTGCACAGCAAAAGAAACAATCATTAGAGTGAACCACAACCAACAAAATGGGAAAAAAATTTGACAATCTACCCATCTGACAAAGGACTTATATCCAGAATTTAAAAAGAACTATAACAGATTTACAAGAAAAAAGCAAACAAACCCATTCAAAAGTGGGCAAAAGTTATGAACAGATACTTTTTAAAAAAAAGACATGCATGAGGCCAACAAACATATGAAAAAATGCTCATCATCACTGGTCATTAGAGAAATGCAAAGCAAACTACATTGAGATACCATCCCACACCAGTTAGAATGGTGATCATTAAAAAATCTGGAGACAACAGATGCTGGAGAGGATGTGGAGAAATAGGAACACTTTTACACTGTTGGTGGGAGTGTAAATTAGTTCAACCATTGTGGAAGACAGTGTGGCGATTCCTCAAGGACCTAGAAATAGAAATTCCATTTGACCCAGCAATCCCATTACTGGGTATATATCCAAAGGATTATAAATCGTTCTGTTATAAAGACACATGCACACGTATGTTCACTGCAGCACTATTTACAATAGCAAAGACTTGGAACCAACCCAAATGCCCATCGATGATAAACTGGACAGGGAAAATGTGGCACATATACACCGTGGAATACTATCAGCCATAAAAAGCGATGAGTTCATGTCCTTGTAGGGACATGGATGAACCTGGAAACTGGAAACCGTCATTCTCAGCAAACTAACACAAGAACAGAAAATCAAACACCACATGTTCTCACTTACAGGTGGTGATGAACAATGAGAACACATGGACACAGGGAGGGGAGCATCACACACTGAAGTCTGTTGCGGGGGACTAGGGGAGGGACAGTGGGGGGTAGGGAGTTGAGGAGGGATAACATGGGGAGAAATGCCAGATACAGGTGATGGGGACGAAGGCAGCAAACCACATTGCTATGTATGTACCTATGCAAAAATCCTGCATGTTCTTCACATGTACCCCAGAGCCTAAAATGCAATAAAATATATATTTTTAAAAAATACTTCGGAAATATCTTTAAAAAATATAAATATATGAGTCTATTTATGAAGTTTCAGTTCTATTCCATTGATCTACATGTCTATCTTTTTTTTTTTTTTTTTTTTTTGG
>NW_022436958.1:23245147-23252219 GCF_009761245.1 Sapajus apella
TTTTTTTTTTTTTTTTTTTTTTAAGTAGAGATGGAGTTTCACCATGTTGCTCAGGCTGGTCTTGAACTCCTGACTTCAACAGATCCACCCACCTTGGCCTCCCAAAGTGGTGGGATTACAAATGTGAGCCACCACACCTGGTCTATATATCTATCTTTATGCCTCTGTTTCTTAGGACGAGGTTATAGGTATTTTCATTAAATAAACCTCATTTCCTATTTTTTATTTTATCTTCATTTTCTACTTTCTTTCAGAATTACTTATATATAAAGTTCCTGTCACTCCTTCATTTCTGTGAACAGGACTGGCTGGAAACAGTTTACAAGATTCCTAGTTCAGAAATGACTTCTGCTTTTAGTAAAGTATGGCTTCTTTATTAGTTGGATTTGGAGGCAAGGCAGTGTGAGATTTGTCCTCCAATTAAAAAATGTTTTTCTGTCTTGCAGGATCCTAAATTTTCACCTTCTATATTTTTCTTAACTGTTTAGTTTTCAGAGGGCATTTATCCCTTCCTTTTTACCCTCTTCTTCCCTAATAAGTGCCTCTCCAAAACTGCCTTTTTGAGTCCCATATAAACTTGTAAATCCCTTCCCTGTAGTCTCCTCTGATCTATCAGTATTTCTTAGGAGGAAATTCTTCTGGAAATGTCTTTAGATCAATATCTTAACACTGTCACTAGGTTCTTTGTTCTCCTGTGCAGCTTCTCCCAGATCATTCTTGCTTTCCACCATGGCTTGCACAAGGACATGAATAATGGCTGGCTAGAATTTAATATGTGTTTTTCTACTTACAGATAATTTGATGTTGGAACATTCTCTGCATTCTAACATTAACATATGGTTATGTGTGGTGTTTTTTTGGTTTGTTTGTTTTGAGGCAGAGTCTTGCTCTGTCACGCAGGCTGGGGTATAATGGCAAGATCTCAGCTCGCTGCAACCTCCGTCTCCCGGGTTCAAGTGATTCTCCCACCTCAGCCTCTCAAGTAGCTAGGATTACAGGCACCTGCCACCATGCCTGGCTAATTGCTGTATTTTGTAGAGACAGAGTTTCACCATATTGGTCAGGCTGGTCTCGAGCTCCTGATCTCAGGGGATCCACCCACCTCGACGTCCCAAACTGCTGGGCTTATAGGTATTAGCCACTGTGCCCAGCCTAGTTATGTGTAGTTTTATTTGTTCATCTTTATAGTTTTTTTGGAGGATGTATGGGGATTTTCAGAGTCATGTAGTTGTCATTACCTTAGCTCCCCAATCAATCTTTTAATAGTTTCATAAATATTTTGTTTGCTTGTTGTTTCTGGATAAAGAATTGTCAGGTTTTTAATGGTCTGGGATATGTCTATTTTAGTATTGCAATGGTAATACTGCTTAAGGATAATATTGAAATTGGTTAATCTTAATTGACTCACTGGTTAATACAGAATAAAATAAATTCTTCCAAAAGATACTGTACTTCTACCAAAACAAACAATTCATAAACCATGTGATATAACTAATCAGTATTTATAATAGAAAAAAAAACTGTTCACTAAAATACAAAATAATGTAAAAGTCTTTTATGTAAAAGGAGCTAGTTGCCTTTGTTTAGGGGGTCTCTCCATTAGGATAATCATTTTTATTATATTTAAACAGAGAAGTTTAATAAATAAGTAGTTTTTCACCCTGGCTATATGAAAGAGTATTTTAATCACTGTCTATACCAATTTTGGCTTTTTTTTTTTAACTTTGCTTACCAGAAGAGAATCTATGTAAGAAACTTAATTATAATGATATTAAAAACAAAATATTGAATGAAATTACTATCTTCTTAAATATAAATATCTTATATAAATATGTTTATACTTAAAGGAGATTACCTTGGAATACTCAATTTAATAAAGACATTTCTTTAAACTGCTATGACAATTTTTTTAGTTTATTCTTGGAAGTACAATAGTATTTCTTAACATTACACTGATTTTATTTTATACGGATGTTAGAATTGAGTAACAGAAATTTGGAACTACTCAGTTTCCATCAGTTAAATACTATGCAATCCTAGGGAAGTAACTTTGCCTCCCTCAGCTCTTGTTTTTTCATATGAAATATGTAATTAATTTAACAATACCTATTATAAGAGAGATTTTGAAAGGTTTAGTGTTTGTAGACTATCAGAATGAAAAGATTCCATTGCAAATTACCAACAATTATAAATTTGTTCCTTACATATTAGCACGCTAATCATCAACGCTAGAAGATTCACAGCAGTACATTATGAGTTTAAGAGTTTTCCACAAATCTACTCTCTCTACTTATTAATAAAATATTTTGCTAGGTCAGGCATAGTGGCTCATGCCTGTAATTCCAACACTTTGGGAGGCTGAGGTGGGAGGACTGCTTGAGTCCAGTAGCTTGAGGCCAGCCTGGGCAATATAGCAAGACCCCACCTCTACCAAAAAAAAAAAAAAATTATCTGGGCATGGTAGTGTGTACCTGTGGTCCCAGCTACTCAGATAACTGAGGCAGAAGGATTCCTTGAGACCAGGATTTTGAGGCTGCAGTGAGCTGTGACTGCACCACTGCACTCCAGCCTGGGCCACAGAGCAAGACCCTGTCTGCCACCTTCCCACACACACACACAAAAAGAGAATGTTTAGCCCTTTCTGGTAAGTACTATATATTATATAGTATTGCAAACTGCCTACTTTTTCTCCTCAATATAAAAATATTTTAATATGGACTACTGCTACTTCAGGTATTAAGAATGTTGAGCCCTTCTCATCATATTTTTATAAAATAGTGAGTTCACTTTAATAATCTCCTACATCAATGCTTTCTTTCTCAATACTTCTTAGGAGTTAAAAATATGTCTATTCTTAGAAGTGAGGTGGCTATAAAATATTTTTTAAAAATATCTATTCATTTTATAATTTTATCCAAAGCAATAATTTTAAAATTTTTAAGTTATAAATATTTCTTACATAATTGAATAGTAACTTGAACTAAAGATTTTTTAGCAACAAGACAATATTTATCTGTCCAAAACATATTAGTACATATGCACTGCCACCAGATAATTACTACTTAACTTCTTTAAGCATTTAAAAAACAAAAAACTACAGCAATGTGTCTGCTTATTACTTTTTTTGAGTGCCTATAGCTTGCAAAGACTATCTTCTGATAATCCTAGATATCAGAAGTAGCATGTGGTAACAGAGCAAGGAACATAGGGTGGTAGCAGACATACCCAGTATCCTTAAAGGGGCTGATGACATAAAACTGAGGACAGTCTCAACCTCCCTCGTAAAATTGTGATACACTTTTCTTAGAAGTTTTTGGATTGTACAGAAAATCAATATTTAGGTTGGTCTAAGGACATTAACACCATTATTAAAAAGCTACAGGGTCAGGCATAGTGGCTCACACTTGTAATTTCAACACTTAAGGAGGCCAAGATGAGAGGATTGCTGTAGGCCAGGAGTTTGAGACAAGCCTGGACAACACAGTGAGACCCCATCTTTTTTTAAAAAATGAGCTGAGTGTGGTGGTGCACACCTGTGGTCCTAGGTACATGGGAAGCTGAATCATGAGGATCGCTTGAGCCCAGAAGCCTGAGGTTTCAGTGAGCTACAATCACACCACTGCACTCCAGCCTAGGCAACAGAGCAAGACACTGTCTCTTAGAGGAAAAAAAAAAAGCTGGGGTTAGAAACAAACTTTGAATTTTCAAAGTTTATTCTTCATAGAGCTTACAATAAATCAGTGGAAAAATGCTGTTTTAATATTTTGCCTCAGCACTTTGATTAATCGGTCATCCCTAATGTTGCTTCTTACTTCTTTCTACCAATCTGAATCCTACCCTTTTCTGGGCTTAATTGTAAAGCCACATCCACAAAACCTATAATATATTTTATTCACTCTTAATTACAATGAATTTTATCAACTCACAACTCCTAGAACCCTATTTATCTATGCTGGTTATCTATCATGTTCTGGAGTCTGGGAAGTCCAACATCAAGGTGCCAGCAGGACTGGTGTCTGGTGAGAGCTACTCTCTGCTTTCAAGATGGCACTTTGCTGCTGCTCCCTCTAGAGAGGAGGAATATTGTCTCCCGACATGACAGAAAAGAAGACAGAAAACCCACTCCCCTCAAGCTCTTTTTCAAGGGCCTTAATCCCAACTATGAAGGCTCTGCACGTATGACTTAATCACTTCCTAAGTGCTCCAGCTCTTAACTATCACATTGGTAGTATTATAATACTATTTATGAATTTTGGAAGACATTCAGACCATAGGACTTCACTAATAGCAGACTTAGAATTTACGAAACAATTACAGTTGTCCCTTATTATGGGGGAAATTAGTTCCATGACCTCCAGTCGAAATCAAAATCTATGAATGCTCAAGTTCCTTATATAAAATGGCATACTATTTGCATATAACCTACACAATCCTCCTGTATACTTTAAATCATCTCTAGGTTAGTTATAATATCTAATACAATGTAAATGCTATATAAAAATAGTTATGCTTTTTTAAATTTTGTATTATTTTTTATTAATGTATTGTTATTTTTTAGTGTTTTTTTCCTCCAATATTTCCGATATGTGATTGGTTGAATCCGAGGATGTGGAACATACAGATGAATTCTACCCAAGTTCCATTTAGCAGAATCTTCTTACACTAATGGGCAAGACAAATAATTTCTCAATTTCATAAAGTGATGTCTAATTTTTATTAGAGAAAGATGTTCAAGTTAAATTTATATTAAATTGTTACATAAACATGTAATCTAATCATGCTTAACATTAGAGCAAATTTAATCGGCAAACACATTTTTCATTAAAGAAAAATATTACAAAACTTCATTTTACTGTACTAAATAGAGGAATGCTTGGTCTCCCATAAAAACTATACAATAAAATTGATTTCCAATCAATAGCAATAAAAAGGTTTTAATATATTCTATAAATGAAACTTCAATGTCACTAGTGTCTGAGTCCCAACCCACCAAGCTAAAAGACACATTTATTGTAAAATACAATTTATACATACAATTTCAAATGAGAATTTCAAAACAAAGTGAATTTAGTTATAGATACAAATAGGATCTGTTAATTTTTTATTTTTCCTCTTCTGATCAATTTCTGTAAATAATAATGAAGGCTACTCTAACGTATTTCTTGATTTTTAATAGGAGCATATAGTCTCATTCTTAAGCATTGATGATCTGTATCAGTTGTTTTTTATAAATAGAGGAATCTTACTCATCTGTATGTATTGATGGATGCTAAATTCAAACTTCAAAAAAATTCAGGGAAAAGAGGGAACTGTTCTGTTACAACTAATTAAAAATGTAGAATGTATTTTTAATAGTTTTATGTTTATTTTTAAAATTTGACTTCATATTTTATTCTTCTTAAATTGTGTATGTATATATACATATATATATTTTTTTCTTTATTTTTTTTTTTTGAGACAGAGTGTCACTCTGTCTCCCAGGCTAGAGTTCAGTGGCATGATCTTGGCTCACTGCAACCTCCACCTCTCGGGTTCCAGTGATTCTCCTGCCTTAGCCTCTTGAGTAGCTAGGATAACAGGTGCACACCACCATGCCCAGCTAATTTTTCTATTTTTAGTTAGAGATGGGGTTTAACCATGTTGGCCAGACTATCTTGAATTCTGACCTCAGGTGATCGCCACCTCGGCCTCCCAAAGTGCTGGGATTATAGGTGTGAGCCACTGAGCCTGGTCACTCTTAAATATATTTTATATCCACATCTACCTTATGTTAATTTTCGTAGATTTTTTTTCACTACATATCTGTGCCAATTTTGTTCTGACAAAGTTTGAATCCTACATTTGGTTCTTCTAGCAAAAACCAAAAATCTTCTAAGCAAAGTGCAAAAGCTTCTATTCAATGTTTAAGAGTTGTTTTTCTCCTATTTTGGTCAGTTAAAAAACAAAGTGCTACCACATTTTTAGTTTTTTCTATGGATTTTTCTTTTAATAAAATGTTAATCATGTCTGTGTAGCTTTCTTTGAAGCACAGACAAGTGCAAACACTAGCAGTTTTTATTTCTGGACATTACCAAGAATTATTAAAATTTAACTTAAAAACTCGGCCAGGCGCGGTGGCTCAAGCCTGTAATCCCAGCACTTTGGGAGGCCGAGGCAGGTGGATCACGAGGTCAAGAGATCGAGACCATCCTGGTCAACATGGTGAAACCCCGTCTCTACTAAAAATACAAAAAATTAGCTGGGCATGGTGGTGCGTGCCTGTAATCCCAGCTACTCAGGAGGCCGAGGCAGGAGAATTGCCTGAACCCGGGACGCGGAGGTTGCGGTGAGCCGAGATCGCGCCATTGCACTCCAGCCTGGGTAACAAGAGCAAAAACTCCGTCTCAAAAAAAAAAAAAAAAAAAAAAAAACTCTTTACCCAGACTTTGTAGAGACAAATTTTCATTTGCCCAATTAATTTTTTAATGCCACCATTTAATTAATGACTTATTCTTATTCATACATCCCATTAAAAGCTTGACATACAATTTTACAAAAAAAATTTTATTTTAGTTGTCTTCTAATTTGTATTATTATCAATAATAACAAAATAGATGGATCTGGAAAGCTTTTGGTTATTAACACAAGAAACTGAAGCCTAACATAAAACAGCCATATCATTACATTTATAAAACTGTTGGTGGGGCGGAGTGGCTCACACCTGTAATCCCAGCACCTATGGAAGTCAAGGTGGGCGGATCATGAGGCATTCTGTCCAACATAATGAAACCCCATCTCTACTAAAAATACAAAAAATTTAGCTGGCCAGGGTGGTGCACACCTGTAGTTCCAGCTACTCGGGGGGCTGAGGAAGAAGAATCGCTTGAACTGGGGAGGGGGATGTTGCAGTGAGCCAAGATCATGCCACTGCATTCCAGCTTGCTGACAGAGTGAGACTGTCTTGAGGGGAAACAAAACAAAACAAAACAAAACAAAACAAAAAACTGGTAAAGGGCTTACAAGAAAGTAAAAAATATTCATTAAAATTGTTTTCCACATTTTCATTCATATCTTAGGACCTCAGTATGCAAAA
>NW_022436958.1:23252319-23350449 GCF_009761245.1 Sapajus apella
TTCTCTTTTTTTTTTTTTTTTTTTTTTTTTTGAGATGGAGTCTTGCTCTGCTGGCCAGGCTGGAGTGCAGTGGTGGTACAATCTCAACTTTCTGCAACCTCCGCCTCCGCTTCCCGAGTAGCTTGTATTACAGGCTCCTGCCACCACACCTAGCTAATTTTTGTATTTTTCTTTTAGTAAAGATAGGGTTTTGCCATGTTGACCAGGCTGGTCTTGAACTCCTGAACTCAAGTGATCCCGCCCAGCGCCTTGGCCTCCCAAAGTGCTAGGATTATAGGCGTGAGCCACTGAGTCAGGGCAAAACTTTCAATTTAAATAACTATTTGTGATAAACATAAGCTTTAAAAATACCTTAATAAATAGACTTGAAAACAATGAAATAATCATTCCCCCCCCCAAAAAAAAAGTTTTCCCACAAATCTAGGCAAAATTAATGCTATGCAAAAACAAACAAACAAAAAAAACACGCAGAGTTAAATATCCGCTAAAAACTGAATTAAAATACAATTTTGGGCCAGGTGTGGTGGCTCATGGCTTAATCCCAGCACTTTGGAAGGCTGAGTTGAGCAGATTGCTTAAGCCTATGAGTTCAAGACCAGCCTTGGCAACATGGTGAAACCCTGTTACTACAGAAAATACAAAAATTAGCCAGGCGTGTAGTCCCAGCTACTTGGGAGGCTGAGCTGGTAGGATCTCTTGAGCCCAGAAAGTAGATGCTAGAGTGAGCAGTGATCGTGCCTATATCCAGCTACTATACTCCAAGTATAATCGTACTATACTCCAGCTTGGGTAACAGAACAAGACCCTGTCTCAAAAAAAAAATTTTTTTTGAAAAGTGCAGAGGTCACAGCTTTGAAGAAAATAACATTCAAACCACAATAATCAACCACCACCGTCATCATGCTTATGTGCCATGCCAGTTTTACAAACAAAAATATAAGGTAAATATTTTAAGTGTGTTACCATTCCTATACCATTTTATGATGATGTAATATGAAGATATGCAGGATTTCTTCTATACTGTCCTTGGTATAAATGGCATGTTTGCTGTCAAGAGCACTGAAGCCCATGGTGAGAAACTTAGAACAGACTCTGGGATTAAAAAAAAAATAGGGTTATTTGAGAAACTAGTTAAGTAGTACATATGTTGCATGTATTTAGTTTTTAAAGCATTATTACGATATATAAAAGTACTGATGAGGTGTTTTTAAATAACTGGAGTATGTGTATTTAATGGCTTTATCCAGCTGCTAAGAAAGTGAAAAAGGAATAGTGGAAAAAATAAGATAATTCCTAGGTATGCTGGTAGTATAACTTGCACTGTTTAACGTAAAATCAATTAGGTGTATTGGGTGATTCTGGAGGAGAAAGAGTTACCATTTCTTTCTTTCCTTTTTTTTTTTTGAGACGGAGTTTTGCTCTTGTTGCCCAGGCTGCAGTGCAATTAACCAATTGTCTCCTGGGTTCAAGCAATTCTCCTGCCTCAGCCTCTCAAGTACCTGGCATTACAGGCATGCACCACCATGCCCAGATAATTTTTGTATTTTTAGTAGAGATGGGGTTTCACTATGTTG
This sequence comes from Sapajus apella, assembly GCF_009761245.1. Taxonomy (NCBI): domain Eukaryota; kingdom Metazoa; phylum Chordata; class Mammalia; order Primates; family Cebidae; genus Sapajus; species Sapajus apella. The sequence goes on from NW_022436958.1 coordinate 23,253,894, forward strand.
GCCAGGCCGGTCTCAAATCCTGACCTCAGGTGATCCACCTGACTCGGCCTCCCAAAGTGCTGGGATTACAGGCATGAGCCACTGCGCCCAGCCTTTTTTTTTTTTTTTTTAAAGACAGGGTCTTGCCCTGTCACCCAGGCTGTCAGGCTGAAGTACAGTGGCACAATCTCAGCTCACAGGAATCTCTGCCTCCTTGGCTCAAGCAATTCTCCTGCCTAAGCCCTCCAAGTAGCTTTGACTACAGGTGTGTGCTATCACACCTGGCTAATTTTTGTATTTTTTGTAGAGATGTGGTCTCACTATGTTGTCCAGGCCTGTCTCAAACTCCTGGGCTCAAGTGGTCTACCCACCTCAGTCTCCCAAAGTGCTGGGATTACAGGTATGAGCCACCATGCCCAGCCTAGTTACCACTTCTTATAACTGAACAAGTAGGTGACAGAAAAACAGAACAGTACTAATAAACAGGAGAAAGATTCAAAATATAGGTAAACAATATTTCATTTTCTGAATAGTTTAATGTTTATAGGTCTGAATAGTTTCCAGAATAAAAAAATCCAGAAATATATTTAACATAAATTTAAAAATTCAATATATGACAAAGGTGGTCTTTCTAATTACAGAGAAAAGAATGGATTATTGAAGAATGCTACTGGCACACCTGGCTAGCTATTGAGAAGAAAATAAAATTAGATCCTATTATCTTATTTCATATACAAAAATGAGATTTTTTTTTGGTATAAGAGATCAGTTAATTGAGAATAATTAAGCACAATCTGGAAAACGTAGGATACTGCATGATAATATCCAGGGATAAGTAAGACTTTTTAAGTTAAATTGGAAACCTATAACTTATTAAAGAAATCATTAACACATTTTACCATATAAAGCTATCTATGGCAAAAAAAAATACTACATGTAAAATCAATAGAAATGAAAAAAACACTGTGAAGGCAGCAGAGTGATAATATCTATTACAAATCAAAAAGAAAGGCTAAACAACTAAATAAAAATAGGGATTCTGAGAAAAGGGACTATAGGATGAAAAATGTTAGATGAAGATGCATGCTTAAATTTGATTTCATTTTATAAATTAAATGGTAAAAAGAACTCTGTCATTACCAATATTTCTGTAAACATATATAACACACATGCTCATTTATGATTGTGTGACCATGCAGAAAATAAGGTGGGTGGATACACAGTAGTTGGTCAACATCAGTTGCAAAGGATGTTTGTGGAGTAGTAAACAGAGGCAGGAAAGCCAAATTAAAAAAGGAAAAGAAAAAGGCAAGGAAAAGGTGAAAAATGGAAAAGAAAAGGACTACATTAAAATAGTAGGTATGATACAATCACATATATAGCTTTTTATAAAACTGTACACATATGTTGACATGAAAAAAAATTTTAAGATAAAAGAGGATGTAGCCTAACTTGCCAGAAGAAATGTTCAAGGAATTTATATCAGTATCCCCTTCTGCTTCCAATCTTAAAAAAATGTAGTCTGAAGTGGTCAAGGAGGCCAAGCACGGTCCTTGATTACTATCGTTCTGAAACTCATGTGCGTGTCTGCGTGTGTGTGTTCACACACGTGTACATTTGGCTGAACTCTATTGCAAGAACAGAGTTTAGTTCAATTTGGTTTTATGTTTTACTCCAGAGGTCAGCAAACTTTCTGTAACAGGTACTAAATATGTTAGGATTTCTAGGTCATACCATCTCTGTCACAACTACTAAACTGTGACAACTACTAAACTGTAGGGTGAAAGCAGTTAAACTGTGATGGTTAATTTTATACGACAACTTGGCAAGTCTAGAATATCCAGTTACTTAAGTAGCACTAATCCAGGCTGCTGTGAAGGTATTTTGCAGAAGTGGTTAATATCTACAATCTGTTTACTTTAAAGAGATTACTCTTGATATTGTTGATGGGCCTCATCCAATCAGTCTTAAGAGCAAAAACTGAAGTTTCCTAGAAAAGAAATTCTACCTTAAGACTGCAGCATAAACCCTGGTCTTAGTTTCCAGCCTGTGAACATGCCCCACAAATTTCAAACTTATCAGGCTTCACAATTACATGAGACAATTCCTTAAAATAAATATCTTGACAGTCAGATAATGTATTGTATACTATTGGTTCTGTTTCTCTGGGGAACCCTGACTAATACATAATATACAACAGTAGACAGTACACAGTCTAATGGGCATACCTGTGTTCCAATTAAAGTATTTAAAAGTAAGTAGTGGGCTACGTTTGGTCCATGTACCACAGTTTTCCAATTCCTAGTTTTATCAATAATAAAAAATACGGCTGGGCATGGTGGATCACACCTATAATCACAGCACTTTGGGAGGCCAAGGCAGGAGGATCATTTGAGGTCAGGAGTTTGAGACCACCGTAGGCAACGTACTGAGACTTCACCTCTATTAACAATAATAATAATAATAATAGTAATAAAATATAGCTGTTGGCCAGGCACGGTGGCTCGTGCCTGTAATCCTAGCACTTTGGGAGGCCGAGACAGGAGGATCACCTGAGGTCAGGAGTTCAAGACCAGCCTGGCCAACATGGTGAAACCCCATCTCTACTAAAAATATAAAAATTAGCCAGGCATGGTGGTGGGCACTTGTAATCCCAGCTACTTGGGAGGCTGAGGCAGGAGAATCACTCAATCCTGGGAGGCGGAGGTTGCAGTGAGCCAAGATTGAGCCACTACATTCCAGCCTGAGAGGCAACCATGAGACCCTGTCTCAAAAAAATAAAATATAGCTGTTAACTGGGTGTGGTGGCTCATGCCTGTAATTCTAGCACTTTGGGAGGCCGGGGTGGGAGGATCACTTGAGGCCTGGAGTTCAGGACCAGCCTGGGCAGAAAAAATTTAAAAACAAATAGCCCCACACAGTCATAGCACACCTGTAGTCACAGCCACTTGAGAGGCTGACACAAGAGGACAGCTTGAACCTAGAAGTTTGAGGCTGCAGTGAGCTATGATGGTGCCACCACCTGGGAGATGGAATGAGTCCTCACATATTTAAAAAAATGAATAAAATATATCTGCTTTTGTTAAGCATTTTATATATTTCAGGCAGTGTGCAAGGTCTGAATTCCAAGTGTTCCATAAATTGGGAATTGTTCCTGGTGAGGCCAGTTATTCTACAGTAACTATAAGCAGGAATCATCTTTCTAGAAGCAGTGAGATCTAGATTGTAAGCTTAGATATAAGAGAGAGGTTTCTCAGAGAGGGTTTCAAGATGGTACTCTCTTTATGTGTTTTAATATCCTTTTATTTATTTATTTTGAGACAGGGTCTGTTACCCAGGCTGGAATGCAGTGCAAGCCTCATTCACTGCAAGCCTCAACCTCCTGGGCTCAAGCAATCCTCCTGCCTCAGCCTTGCAAGTAGCTAGGATTACAGGCATGCACCAATGCACAGGGCTAATGAAAAATTTTTTTTGGTAGAGATAGGGTCTGGCCTTGTTGCTCAGGCTAGTTTCAAACTCCAGGTCTCAAGCATCCTCCTGACTCAGCCACTCAAAGTGCTGGGATTATAGGCGTGAGCCACTGCATCTGGCCTCTATATCCTTTTCAATTGGCTTAGGGATTTAAGAGGTTTTGATGCTAATCCAGCAGAAGTCAACCAACAGGATGTTTTGGATGTTCATTTATTAAATGTGGCAACTTCAAATAAAACTTGATGTTGAAAAAATAAAATTTATAAAGGCACTAAATCGAGAGTTTATGATTTTTGTTATGAAGGGAATTCCTTACAACCAAGACTTAAAAGCAATGGACCTTTAAGTAATATATCCCTCAGAAGTAGGGGTCCTCATGACATTACGGGCTGGATAAAAAAAGAAAAAAAAAAAGAAGTAGGGATCCTGAATCTATAGACTGAAATCTACTTTAAATAGTGGACTGTTAAGTTGTTTGATGATACCAGTTCCTGTCTCTAGGGATTAATAATATTCCCATTTGAGAAGAAATTCGTATCCCTTGTTTTCAACTCTGGGACCTCACTATAAGTACTCTTGTCTCATCCCGAGTAAAATTGTATCTACAACTTAAAATTATATGTACACTGGAAAAAGAAAACTCTTCAATAAATGGTGCTGGGAAAACTGGATATCCATGTGCAGAAGGATGAAACAACCTCTCTCTCTCACCATATACAAAAATCAATTCAAAATAGATTAAATCTTAAATGTAAGACCCAAAACTATAAAGCTACTAGAAGAAAACATAAGGAAAACACTCTAGGACACTGGTCTAGGCAAAGATTTTATGTCTAAGACCTCGAAAGCACAGGCAACAAAAATGGACAAATGGGACTATGAACTAAAAAGATACTGCACAGCAAAGGAAACAACCAACAAAGTGAAGAGACAACCTGCCGAATGGGAGAAAAAATATCTATAAACTATTCATCTGACAAGGGATTAATATCCATAACCTTAGGAAAATTATATAAGAACGATAAGAATAAGGAACTCAAACTCAACAGCAAAAAAGCAAATAATTCCATTAAAAACAGGCAAAGGATCTGAATACACATTTATTAAAAGAAGTCAAACAAACAGCCAACAGACATATGAAAAAATAGTTAACATCATAATCTCCAAGACAATGCAAATCAAAACCACAAATGAGATATCATCTTAGCCCTGTTAGAATGGCTACTATCAAATAGACAAAAAAAAAAAACAAGATGCTGGCAAGGATGTGGAGAAAGGGATGCTTATGCACTGACATGGGAATGTAAACTAGTACAGTCATTATGGAAAATAGTATGGAGCGTTCTCAAAAAATTACACACATAAAAAAAACTACCATATAATCCAGCAATTCCACTACTGGGTATTTATTCAAAGGAAAGGAAATCAGTATATCAAAGACATACCTCTACTCCTTTGTTTACTATAGTGCTATTCACAATAACAAAGATAGGCAATCAACCTAAGTGTATATCAACGGATGAATGGCCAAAGAAAATGTAGTACATATACACAATGAAAAATTATTTTGCCATACAAAAGAATAAAATCCTGTCATTTGCAGCAACATGGATGAAACTGGTGAGCCTTAAGTTAAATAAACTAGGCACAGAAACACAAATACTGCATGTACTCACTTATACGTGGGAGCTAAAAAAGTTGTTCTCGGCTGGGCACAGTGGCTCATGCCTGTAATCCCAGCACTTTGGGAGGCCAAGGCGGGCAGATCATGAGGTCAAAAGATCGAGACCATCCTGGCCAACATGATGAAACCCCATCTCTACTAAAAATACAAAAATTATCTGGGCATGGTGGCACATGCCTGTAGTCCCAGCTACTTGGGAGGCTGAGGAAGGAGTATCGCTTGAACCCGGGAGGCGGAGGTTGCAGTGAGCTGAGATCACACCACTGCACTCCATCCTGGTGACAGAGCGAGACTCCATCTCAAAAAAAACAAAAGTTGTTCTCATGCAAGTAGACAGTAGAATGATAGTTACCAGAGGCTGGGAAGGGTATGTGTATGGTGGGGGGTGGGGACAAAAAGAGGATGCTTAATGTGTACAAACATAAAGTTAGATAAAAGGAGTAAGTTCTAACGTTTGATAGCAGAACAGAGTGACTAGTTAACAACATTATATTGTATATTTCAAAATAGCTAGAAGGGAAGACTTGAAATACTACCAACACAGAAGTCATAAATACTCTAGGTGATGACTATCTTAAATACTTTGCCTTGATCATTACATATTCTATGCATGTAACAAAATATCCCATGTGCCTTACATATATATACAAATATTATATATCAATAAAAAATTATATGATTTGCAAAAAGCAAATGTAACCACATCTTTTCAATGCCCCACCATTTTTGCAAAGTGAAAGATATCTGTACAACTGCCCTTGCCAAAGAGAAGCTTCTTACAAGGTTAGCTTGTGGGATGATAAAAAAGATGGGAAAACAAGTACTTGGAAATTCAATTATCTGAAAGAGCATTTTAAGCTATCAGGTGAGTACTAAGAAATACTCAAAACATAACAGTAAAGGGCTGAATGACCATGGCTAAATGACAGACAGGTTTATAAAATAAAAGGAGAAAAATTAGTCAATAAGGTGTTAACTTAGAGAAGAAGCCAAGTTCAAAAATGAAAACTAAGGTGAGTGGTGAACAAAGATATTTAGAAACAGAAAGGTATGTCAGAGTCACTCATAAAGGATAAAAAGTTTAGCAAGGGAAGGTCGAGTGAGGGAACTCTGCGGATAAAAGGCAACCATGGCGTCTAGATTGTCTGGAACAGTTCTGACTTCAAACACTTGCCTGTCAAATCACTTTTTCCTGATTTTTAGTTAAGAAAATATGGTCATTTTCCATGACCTATTCACATCCATAATTCCCAGCAAAATGTCTTTAGTATAGCAAAATCTCAATAATTATTTATCACTCATGATAATTACCTGAATACTGAAATCAGAGAGAATATATTAAAAAGAAACACAAAGAACCATTCTTAAATAGTAAAGCATATTTATCAGTGGTCTTTATCTATTTACTAGCACCAATAAAAAACTAGAATCTGGAAGCTCTATTTAGCATAGGAAATTGGTGTCATACTCACTTCATAATATCAGTGCTGGGGAGGGACAAAGCCATAATCTGCCAAAATCTGCACCATGCTTGCCAGGTTTGGGAGTTCTGTAGAGTGGTTACCACTGCCAGGTCTGACTGCCATAGCTCAGGAAAAGGGTGCAATCATTTCTCTTAGCATAGAATAATCTTGAAAAGATGTTTAAGGGACCTATGTAATAGCAAGTCACAGAAAGAGACAATATTATTGGTGTTCAGACATGGTATGTAATAGCTAACAATTGCAGAATGCAGGAACTGATGCATTATCTTACCTAATCAACAACCCTATAGGGGATGGGTACTGTTAAGAACCCCATTTTACAGGAAACCTTGGTTTAGCAAGGTTAAGGAACTGCTTGAGATAACAAAGGTAGTAAGAGGCAGGGCTGGAATTTGAACCCATACAGTCTGGTTCTTCAGGGTGTATACATGATATCTATAACCACAATGCTGCAGGGGTAATTGAACAGGCTGGAAAAAAAGTTTTTTTCTTTAAAGGGCAGATTAATTTCCTCAAAAGTAATCTCTATTCACTTTATCACATACCAGATGCTTATTTTCATCTCTTAGCCTAAAAGTTAGATGGGTACTTAACATGCCAACTTAAAATACTAAACTTTAAATCTTTAAAATGTATCGTATTTTAGAATTTATCATAGTGAAACATGGACAGTCTGTTAGTCCCTAAAACAGTAAAATAAGGCCATTCTCTTCGGATGTAATGACATAGAAACAGATGTAAAATACATATAAACATTGTTTCACTTATTAAAATTATTTGGATCCAAAGGATTACTTTTAATACCTTAACAAAATAAGTCATTTAAAAAGTCAAGTGCCTTTCAGTATTCTTCCAAGTTTCAATAATTGATCTTTTCCATTAAAGAACTTTTGATTAAGTATTCCAAATCAACATGTCATCTAAATATTTCCACATAAACTGTAGCTTTTCCCTAACCTATTCCCTTTTATTAGTACTCATTTAAATCTTACGTTGTCACATTTACAGTTCTTTGAAAGTTTCATCTGATATTCACCAGACCATTCACCTCACAATTTTCCTCCGTCTTTCTAAATAGGTGAATTTGTTTACTGCTAAATCGATAGCTAAGCTATTAAAGGTCAGTATCACGATTTTAAAAGACATGATCACCATCACCAAGATTTACCACAAGGAAATTATCACAAGGTTGGACAAACAGGCTCCAACTCTTCGGGGGAAGTCAGTCAGATCACACAGGGCGGGCAGGGAGGCAAGCGGGGAGGGGGGAGGTCGGAAAAGGCAGTGCTTGATTCAATTCAACATTCACTGCGCCACTTACCAAGCGCCAGAAAAAGGAAAAAAAAAAAAAAAAGCCAAAGAGCTGGGCGTTATTTCGAGTACGGGGCCCGCAGGTAGGCAAGAGCCTGTGGGCGGGGACCCGGCGCCCAGGAGGGAAGGGGCTGGCTCAGAGACGCTAGCCGGGCGGGCACGCCAACCCTGTGGAGATGACCACCCAGGGCCGGGCCTCCAGCTCTTGGCACCCGCACACTCGCCAGCCCAGCTGCCCGCACGCAGGCCAGCCAGCCGCTGCCGCTTACCAGTGGCGTCTCGCTGACTCCCTAGAGGCAGCCCTTCAACGGTTCCCGCTGTCAGAGCACCACCCCGCGGTGGGGTACGTCCAGCCAGCCCGCAGCTCTCGATCCCCGCAGCGCCGCCACTCTCGCGAGAAGTCAGGAAGACCGCGAAGTGGGGGGAGCAGGAGCAGGGAGGGGCACTTAACGGTGGCGGCTGGTTCTGCGCCGGATGCGGGAGAGGGGCGGGCGCCATTGTGCTTCGCTGCGGACTGCTTTTCCACAGTCACTGGCCTAGAACTCCGAGGAGGAAGGCGACGGTGCGGGTCGCTGCGAGCGGAACGCGCCCTGGTCAGTGCTGGCTCAGGAGCAGGGGTAATGAGCTGCGGAGCTCGGTCTTCTCCGTCCCGGGAGCTAGTTCGGGACCAGGCCGCGAGTGGGGGAGGGGAGGAAACGAAGAGGCCTGCGGACGCGGAGGCCGCTTCCTCTCCGGATAGGATGGAGGAGCTTGGTACGGGGCCACCGGTGCGAAGAGGGACACGGCGCAGGCTTCCCCTGCCAGGGGCCTTTCGTCCGGTAGTGGTTTGTGGCGGGTGGAGGGGGCAGATTGTGTGTCTTCCTCAGGGACGTGTGACTGGTAAGGGGAAAAGGCCTGAGCCCTCCTTTGACACGCGGGGCGGCCTCCTCTTGGGCCGCGGTACTGGGGGGTGGGGGTCCTCGAGCCCTGCGGGCAGCGGGTGTCGCGCGTGAGCTCGCCAGTGAGCGCAGGGAGAAGGCGGGCAGGGCTCCGGCTCGCCCAGCCCGGCCTGGAGTCGAAGTGACTTCGGCAGGCCCTTAGATTCGACCAAGATTGGCTTGTTGGTAACGCCAGTTTTTGAATATCGTGACGCCCTGGGAGTTATTTTTGTGTGGTGGCGAATTGTGGAGTTTGCAACTGGAAGTAGTTGATTGTATTAAAGATGGACCTGTTGGCCTAAGAAGTAAAAATATGGAAGGCGCCGGGAGTAGGAAACTCCCTCATTTTGGTGAAACTGCGTATTGAAAATGAATGTGTCCATCCACTCACCCCAAAATGCTGCACTTAATACTTTCTCCCAAGTATCAAAGTAAATATAGTGGGAAAGTATCAGAGTAATAAGTTCATCACGATTAATGTTAAATGTGTCAAAACTAAATTTAGCGAGCTTTTTCCCCCTATTTTGTAGGATTGATTAGATATTTTTCTGATTAGATGTTATTTTAAATCTCCACGTTTCTGTCCAGAACCAAGAGGTGGTGTTAAAGATGAATTTTTGATTTAAAAATCAAACAATGTACAGTTACTAAAAAGGCACACACGTGGTGTAACTAGATCTTTTTCTTGAGATAGCAAAAAGTTAATTTGAGAAATGGGGTCAGTATAATATTTTCATTTAACAACTCTACAGCATTTCGGGAAACAGCACTGGTGTATAGTAGCACCAGACTCAGAAGACCTGGGTTTGAGTCATGATTTTTTTCCATAATTATTTAAGCTCATAAGATTGTCTCAGAAACATGGCAGTTAATTTCTAGAGAGGATTAAATTTGCTGAGGTGGTGTGTGAAGCAGTCACTGTCGGACATAATACTAGTCTTGGTTTTCATCCAGTTTCATGCTGGGTCAGGTGTCTTGAATAAGAATTCCTACTTACTCAAGTACAAATGGTTTCCTTTTTTCTGCTACCCTGGGAGAGGGCTTATTTTCCCAGATAAAGGACGAGGATGCCCAGGTATGTTCTATATGAAGGTGTCAGGTAACAAACATGGACACAAAAGTCATCATCCATGACTCTCCTGTAGCCAGCATTTAGTCCGCTCCATACCCACCTCACATAACTCTTTATCTGCTCTATGTTCAAGAATTGCATACATTTTGACATTGTATTATAGGAAAATAATTTTGTAATAGAAAATCACTCAAATATCTTAAAACTTTTTTTGGAAAATTTGTGATTTGTCGTACTTAAATTACAAATTACAGAGAGCTTCACATTGCAAGAATGAGCTTGACATGGCATCTGCCCTCCACAACTCACTGTTTAGTCATCAGACTAATGTATAAACAACTATTATTATCTTAGTATGACTGTACAGTAGTTCTGTGGGAGCATAGAGGAGGGGAACTTGATCTTGGAAATTTTACAGGATTTGTTTATTGCTTGAACTAAGATGTGAAGGATCACTAGGACTTTGATAAAGAAACTGTGCAGCGTCATGATGTTTTGTTTTAGGAATTCATGATTTTTTCCTGTAGCTGAAATATACATTGAATGGTAAGTTAGAGCCTGACATGAAAGACCTTCTGCACTGTACCAGAAAATTAGTGTCTGGATGTGGTGGCTCACTCCTGTAATTCCGTCACTTTGGGAGGTCAAGGTGAGATGATTGCTTACGGCCAGGAGTTCAAGAGCAGCCAGGGCCACAAAGACCCCATCTTTGCATATGTAGTGGTGCACACTGCTACTAGTAGCTACTTAGGCTGCTGAGGCAGGACCAATCATTTGAGCTTAGGAGTTGGAGACTGCAGTGAGGTATGATAATAGCTTAACTGCACTCCAGCCTGCGCCATAGAGCGAGACCCTGTCTCTAAAAAATAAATAAAAATAAAGTTAGTGCTCTGTTCTGTGGAATGGAGAGCTATTGTGTTCCTTAACAAAATAAAAATAATTTTTAGATTATCTTTACTGATATATCCTTCTGTTAGCACAGATAATTAAGTGCCAGTAATAAAGAACAGTGGGACATGCATGAATGAAATGCAGTGTTGCATTAAACTTCACTTTTAAACAACAAATTAAACTAAGCTAAAGAAGCTTTTAACTGTTAAATAAGTGAATCAACTGATCACATGAGAATGATTACAATTTAAAAGGAATCAGATTTTAAGTTCCTACTAAGATTACTTGAATTCACCAAAGCAGAATTCAGTTACAGTCAAAAATTTTATCTTAATATACAGTATTTGCTAATCATAAGATGAGCCAAAAAGTCTGAGATTGGGGAGGATAAAATTATAATTTGAGAGTTTTAAGGGGTTTAATTTCTTTCTTTCTTTCTTTTTTTTTTTTTTTTTGAAACAGGGTCTCACTCTGTTGCCCAGGCTGCTGCAGCCCTAGTTTCCCAGACTCAAGCAATTGTCGCACCTCAGCCCACTAGGTAGCTGGGACTACGGGCGTGTACCACCATGCCTGACTGACTTTTATATTTTTTATAGAGGCAGGGCTTCACCATGTTGCCCAGGCTAGCCTGCAGCTCCTCAGCTCAGGCAATCCTCCTGCCTCAGCCTCCCAAAGCACTGTGATTACAGGCCTGCTTGTGAGCCACAGTATGCTGGGGTTTAATTTTCATTAATCTTAATTTTCAACATTTCCACCCTGGCGTGAACTTACATGATCAGAGCTCGTTTTTCCTGCCCTCAAATATATTTATCTGACTCTACCAGTTAGACGAGGAAGTTGAATACCTGGTTTTAAAATCACCTGCTGCTCTACACCCATTTTTGTCAACAGCTTAAAAAGAAGGCAAGTTTTGAACCTCAGAAGTAGTTATCTTTCCATTATGATCATTGCACATTAGTGTGATGTTTCACACTTTATAGAAAGAACCCTAAAATGGTTTCCACTCAGCAAATGAAACTTGATGCTTAGAGATTAAATTCACTTCAAGGAGAACACTTTGTCTTTTAAAGTGGTGTAGTGTAGACTTAACATCATAGTCATATTTTCTCATGGGATGTTAAACTTTTTTCTAATTTTTTCACGTTTGGGTATATCATATTCTTGTGTTTTAAATATTTGTCAACTAAAAATCAAGAGAGATGATTTTTTTAAGGCCCAAAATGTGTGTACTTTCACAGTGATTCCCTCATTGACCCACCCTTAGCTTCCATGTCTCCTTGTTTACTATGATTTCCCACTAAGGAAAAAAAATTTTCCCCAGAAGCAGATTTTTTTTTTTTTTTAAAGAAAAGGATATGCTAAGTATATGTAAATAATGAAATTATAACTGTGTTTGTATTTCTGGAAGACTCTTGAAATACTACTTTGGGGCTGAGCATGGTGTCTCACTCTTGTAATCCTAGCACTTTGAGAGGCTGAGACAGGCAGATTGCTTGAGCTGAGGAGTTCGAGACCAGCTTGGGAAACATGGTGAAACCCTGTCTCTACTAAAATACAGGAACTAGCTGGGTATGGTGGTGCGTGCCTGTAGTCCAAGCTACTCAGGAGGCTGAGGTGGGATGATCACTTGAACCCAAGAGGTCAAGGCTACAATGAGCTTTGATTGCACCGTTGCACTCTGGCCTTTGCAGCAGAGCAAGACCCTCTCTCCAATCAATCAGTCAATATTGTATTGGTATTTTGTGTGATTAATCTGGCCTTTGTGCCATGAGTTTATCATATAGTAGTGGTGTACTTTTAGTAATCCAGAACCTGTAATCTTCCCTAGATATTTAAGATAGTTCTCTGGTTAGACTCAGTTAAAATCAGTTTTCAAAGACTGAGGGCATAAGATAATAGAATGGTAACAGTAGAAAAAAGGCTAAGTTATGAAGCTTTGCTCTATGGCTGCATAACAAATCACCTCAAAACCTAGTGGATTAAAACAACTGTTTACTGTTTTTTTACAATTCTACGTGCCTGTTGAGCAGTTCTACCCATCTTGCTGGGGCTTACTTGTGTGCTAGCATTCAGCTGGAGGATTTCCCAGGCTGGGAGATCCAAGATGGCATCACTCATATTTGGCAGCTGGTGTTAGTTGACATCTAGGCCTTGCTCCGTGTGATCATTTATGACACAGGAGTCTCGAGACAGCGTTCCAAGAGAAGCTTATGAGACCTCTTAAAACCTTGCACATCTTAAAAATGTCACAGTGCATTCTCCTAGTCACACAAGACTGAGGTGGGGAAGTAAGATTGTCTCATCCTGGGCAAAGCAGCAACATTGCATTACAAAGGGGGCTAATACTAAGATGAGGAAAATTTGTAGCCATATTTTGTAATTTACCAGAGATTCTTTAGACCACTTAAGAATAGATATCTGGCCGGGCATGGTGGTTCACACCTGTAATCCCAGCACTTTGGGAGGCCAAGGCGGGCAGACCACGTGGTCAAGGGATCAAGACTATCCTGGCCAACATGGTGAAACCCTGTCTCTATTAAAAATACAAAAATTAGCTGGGCGTGGTGGCACGTGCCTGTAGTGCCAGCTACTTGGGAGGCTGAGGCAGAAGAATTGTTTGAACCCAGGAGGCAGAGATTGCAGTGAGCCAAGATTGCGCCACTGCATTCCAGCCTGGCAACAGAGCAAGACTGTCTAAAAAACAAACAAACAAACAAACAACAAAAAAAAAACCCAGATATCCTCAAAAATATCATGCTTGGGATTGCTTTAAAATAGTAAAGTAGCTGGTAGAATAGAGAAGATGAATGTTGATAATGGTTGAAGACTTGATTGGTACATGGACGCTCATTATTGGCTGTACCTTTTGTGTATTTTAAAAAATTTTCATGATAAAAATTTTAAGTCACACTCAGGTAATCTGAACTCCATTTTGTGAAGTAATTTTAACATTATCTTTCACTTAGTTTTTACTAGAAGAGTATTACTTAGTATTTACTACTTTGTGGTATGTAGCTACGCAAGGCTGTAAACCAGCAAGTTAGAAAGGGAATTATTTTCCTTAGGACTTCTGTAATACAAGTTACTTAAAAAATGTCTTTTCCTTTGACAAATAATTGTTGACCTCAATTAACAAAGTACATTTAAGAAGTTTTTTGAAAACTAAGTATAAAGGAAAAAAACACATCAGTAATGCCATCACCCAGAGATAACAGTAAAATGATAAAAATGACTATTTCTTTCCAGTTGTTGAATGCATGTGCTTATATTAGTAATCCTGTATACGTTTCTTTACCTTGCAGTGAATATCCTATATATAAATCTGAATGACTTTGAAAGATTTTACTATGTGTTAAAGACAAATTTCAAATAATGAAAAAGCCAACAAAATTTCTACTGAGCTGTTTATATGAAAACCTTTACGCTTAGTGATATTGCTTAATAATAGCTGATGTTTGCTGAACGCATGCTGTGTGCCAGGAAAGCTCACACTATACTTGTGAAATTGATACTATCATTATCACCATTTTGTAGGTGAGGAAATTAAGCATTAGATTATACCTAGAGTCATACCCAAGCATGCCAAGTAAGGGGCAGACCTTAAAGCTGGCACTCAATTGATATGTTTCTACAAATAGAAATTGGCTGATGTGCAACAATTAGGCAAAGATTAATTTATTTCCTGCCTAGCCTCAGTTTTCTATTTTGGAAGAAAATAGGAAATGAATTTTATTAATATATTACATACAGTTTTTTTGAGACTGAGTCTCTGTTGCCAGGCTGGAGTGCAGTGGCATGATCTCAGTTCACTGCAGCCTCCGCCTCCTGGGTTCAGGTGATTCTCCTGCCTCAGCCTCCCTAGTAGCTGGGATTACAGGCTCATGCCACCATACCCAGCTAATTTTTGTACTTTTAGTAGAAATGCAGTCTCTCAAACTCTTGACCTCATGATCCGACACCACCATAGAAATTGGCTGATATGCAAAAATTAGCCAAAGATTAACTTATTTCCTGCCTAGCCTCAGTTTTGTATTTTGGAAAAAAAAAAAAAGGAAGTGAATTTTATTAACATATTAAATACAATTTTTTTGAGACTGAGTCTCGCTCTGTTGCCAGGCTGGAGTGCAGTGGCATGATCTGGGCTCACTGCAGCCTCTACCTCCGGGGTTTAAGTGATTCTCCTGCTTCAGCCTCCCAAGTAGCTTGGATTATAGGCTCATGTCACCACACCCAGCTAATTTTTTGTACTTTTAGTAGAAATGGGGTCTCTTGATCTCATGATCTGCCACCTCAGCCTCCCAAAGTGCTGGGATTACAGGTGTAAGTAAGCCACTGTGTCCAGCCTAAATACATATTTATTCAAGCATACATTAACATACAGGAAAAGACTTTTAGGTGTGGGAGGTAGCATATGTTAATAGGGTTGGGCATTTTATTAGGCTGGTTATATTATGACTACTGTGTGTACTTGACATACCTGAACAAGGCCGTTATTATAGTAATGGGACATAGTAATCTATAGCATAATGGAAGGGGATACGTAACATTTGAGAAAAACCTTCATAAGCAGAATCAAAGAAAAACGTTTGGACATTGTACTGTTTTTAGGAATTCACAGCTTTCCGAATTTGGTAAACTAAAAATCCAAGCTCTACCTGGTAGGCAGCTTGTAGTTGTGGTCAGAGAAAGCTCTAAGTAGGGTAATTGGTGGAACTCCTTTACTCCTAATGGGTTCTTCAACTGCCTGAGGTTTTCCGGTTTAGTTTTTCAGAGTACCCCAAATTGAACTAGAGGTAAGTTGGTAGGAAGAGTGCTAAGGCCGACTATATACATAGAAAGTAAAGTACAAGTAGAAGGCAAGGAGATAGCATATGTATCTGGAAAAAAAGTAAATAAATCAGTGTATAGAATTGAAAATTTTACTGTCAGCCACACTGCTTTCCTGCGTTTTCAAAATTTTATTTCCAGCATTCTTCTGGACCTTCTGGGCACCTTAGATTGCTGCTGCTTATTATTTTGAGAAAGGGTCGTACTGTGAGTGCAGTGGTGCTATCTCTGTTCATCACAACTTCCACCTCCCTGCCTCAATTCCGGAGTAGCTGGGATTACAGGCATGTGCCACTACCACCTGGCTAATTTTTTTTTTTTTTTTTTTTTTTTTTTTTTTTTAATTAGAGGTGGTGTTTCACCATGTTGGCCAGGCTGGCCTGCTTATTCTTTTTTAAATATATTTTTTGTAGAGTCAGGGTCTCAATATGTTGCCCAGGCTGGTTTTGAATTCCAGGCCTCAAACTCCTGCCCTGTCCTCCCAAAGTGCTGGAAGCCACCACACCGGCCAGATAGCTCATTCTTTAAAACCAACTAATCTTTGTGTGCTTCCTTGACCACCCCGCCCCACCCACTCCCAACCCCCTGAAAGAAAAACAGTAAAACATTTGTTTTTCATCAGTATTATAAATAATTTCCTCCCTTCCCAGTTATTAGGTAATTTCTTTCTGACTTGGGAAATAAGTATTCAGTCTGCCTTTTATCCGTTTCCATGACTTTGAGTCCTCACTGATTTATCTTGGAGCCACCGTATCTCTTCCTGTAATGATCTTAATACTAATTTAGTTTGGGGCGATTTTTTTCTAGCTTATTTCCTCCTTCTCCAGTTTTTCAGTTTTACATAGTCTGCTCTTAAACCCACCAGTTTCCTCATTTGTTGACATTGAGACCATCTCTTTGTCTGGTTCTGCCATTTCGTCTCTTGGTAATGGGTTGATTTTGTTTTCATTGCATTTTTGTACATCATACAAGTTTTGACTAAATGTTAAACCAACAGATTAGAGACTGAGATAAATAATATTTATGCATTGATATGGGCATATTCTACTTCTGTCGGGACATTAGTATAATGGGTTGAGTTTGTTTTGTCTGTAGTTGAGATGGGTATGAGATTTATTGCTTTATCTACCTTCAGAGTATTCCAGTAGTGGACTGCCACTGCCTAGTACTTAGTATGAGGCCAAGAATGCTGGAGGAGTTCCCCCTCCCCTCTCTTGTCTTGCTCTGTCACTTGAGTGCAGTAGCATGATCTTGACTCTGGGAGGCTGCAACCTCTGCCTCCCAGGTTCAAGCGATTCTTCTGCCTCACCAACAGCTGAGTAGCCGGGATTACAAGCACACGCCATCACACCCAGCTGATTTTTGTATTCTTAGTAGTGATGCAGTTTCACCATTTTGGCCAGGCTGGTCTTGAACTCTTGACCTTGTGATCCGCCTCGCCTTGGCCTCCCAAAGTTCTGGGATTATAGGCGTGAGTCACCGTGCCAGGCCATGGAGGATTTCTGAAGAGTCTAGGCCAGTTATCTTACATAATGTCTTTGATTTTGGGTGTCTCATCCTCATGGTGTTGTTAATATTATGGTCATGGTGTACTTGTTAAAAAGTGCTCTTTTTGCCGTTTTGTGTTCCTTGCCTGTATTTTTCAAACTTCTCTTTATTTAAACACGCTAAGCATAGTTTTATAATCTGCCCAAAATCTTGATTTGATGTTTTTGCTACTATGTTTTTTTCTCTCATCTTGTGTCTCAAAGACCTTGTTTGTGGTATCTTATTTCACTGTATACTTATCCCCTGTTCATTATGCTTGAAAAATTATTTGTAGAAATAATTTGAAAGTTAGCGTGAAGGCATTTTCCTCCAGCAAGATTTATGTTGGCTTCTGCCATGTTCCTAGTGGATTACTAAGTTGGGACCACCATAAGCCAAATTCAGGATTCAAGTTTCCATTTACCAAGCTGGCAGCATTAACCTGGGCTACAAATCTGTACAAGAACTGATTTACTTCTATTAGTAGCTTGACTGTTTTTTTTCACCTGAGGTGGAATCTTGTCTGTTGCCCAGGCTGGAGTGCAGTGGCACAGTATTGTCTCACTGCAACCTCTGCCTCCCAGGTTCAAGCCATTTTCCTGTCTCAGCCTCCCGAATAGCTGGGATTATAGGCGTGAGCCACCATACCCTACCATGTTTTTTGTATTTTTAGTAGAGACAGTGTTTTGCCATGTTAGCCAGACTGGTCCCAAACCCCTGACCTTTGTGATTTACCTGCCTCGGCCTCCCAAAGTGCTGGGATTACAGCTGTGAGCCTCCAACCCCGATGTAATAGCTTAACTCCTAATCTCAGGTTGTGGTCCTTTGGAGTCCAGCTTATTGTGAGGAGGTAGACTGTTAAGATTCCTTACCTTGTTTATATCCTGGAGCTCTTCAGAGTTTCTTAGGATAACCAGAGGAAAGAAATTACCTATTTAAAAAGCAGTTAATTTTTTTAGTAGCTAAAGCAAGCCCACAGGTTTGTAAGATAGACAGACTACATAAAGTGTTGAATTGGTATGAATGTAGGTTTTCTACTCTTATTGCTTATGTCAGCCGTTATTAAAATGTCTTAAGGCGATGGCATACTTAACAGAGTAAAAGTATGTCTTCTTAGGTAAAGTAGCCAGCTACATATTGGCTTCAGAGAACCTTCACCCAGAAACTTCATCTCAGAAGTCAAAAAGTTCAGTAAGTGAAAAATCTCAAATAGTGATAGGGTTTTTTTTTTGTGGCTTTGTAGTTAATTAAATTCCTTTCGCACTCAATACCAGTTTTGGAGAATGGAAAGTGTAGCCTCTTGTCAGTGCCTCCCTTTCCTCAGTAATAGACTTGTTGATGAGGAACATGAGCATAAAATTCTAGTGGATCTCTCATGACTGGGACTTCAGTGAGGCATGCTCCACTGTCCTATCTGACATTTATAAAACTCAAGTTCAAAGATAGAATTTCAGGATATCAGTTGCAAAACTTTTTTGAAGCTCAGAGCCCACAGCTATGAAATCAGCCCTGGTGATAGGTTTCTTATCACCAAACAGGAAGATAGCCTAACTGTCCAGCTGTGAAATAAAATCTGAATTTTAAAAAGTGTGATATAGTAACAGAAGGAAAAGAAAAGACCATTTCATTGATCGTTGAGGAAAGATTGTACATGTGAACTCTTTTTGCACTTTTTAAGTCTTGGTTTAAAACATTAAACTTCAAATGTCTCTTTCCACTCGTCTGTTGTTTTTGCTTATACCTTTTTCTTTCTTTTTTTTTTTTTTTTTTTTTGTTGTTGTTGTTGTTGTTTTGAGAGAGTCTTTCTCTGTTGCCCAGCTATTGTGCAGTGGCACAATCTTAGCTCACTGCAACCTCCACTTCCCGGGTTCAAGTGATTCTTGTGCCTCAGCCTCCTGAGTAGCTGGGATCACAGGTGTGCCACCACACCTGGCTAATTTTTGTATATTTAGTAGACACAGGGTTTCACCATGTTGGCCAGGTTGGTCTTGAACTCCTGGCCTTATGTGATCCACCTCAGTCTTCCAAAGTGCTGAGATTACAGTTGTGAGCCAGTATGCCCAGGCTGTACCTTTTCCTTTGTAGCACTTAGAACTATTAAAGTTATGTGATTGTGTAGTTTGTTCCCTATTAGACTACAATTTCTTTACAGGCACCATCTCAGAATGTTTAATGTTATCCCTCTACCTCATTTCCTTGTTGAGTATTAATTAATGTGCTTAGTGCATGAGTATCAAAAAAAACTTGGTTAAATGAATGAATGAACTTGAAAAGATGCCTCATAGAACCTTGTGATTTGATAGAAGTTTCTCAAGGACTGCACATTTTTGGTTTTCACTGTATTTTGTGCTTCTGACCTACAACTTATGCAACCAAATTATGTAAGTTTTCATGTAACACCTACATTGTCAGAATTCAATCAATTTAAGTAGAGGAGTTGCCAAAAATAGTTTCATACAATATGAAATTATCTCTCTCAGAGGACTCTGCCTCTTTGCCTTCCCCCAAGAGGTTTGTTTTAAGCAGATATCCTACTAGGTTAGGTTAGTTTAGTTTTACAAGTAAGAACTGGGTATAAATGTAGTCAGAATAAACTACAATAGGTTTTATTCAGAAGCATTGTTGTTGTCATAGAACTTAATATTGATGCATGTCTTTTAAAAAGCATTTTGTTGGCCGGGCTCGGTGGCTCACGCCTGTAATCTTAGCACTTTGGGAGGCCGAGGTGGGTGGATCACCTGAGGTCAAGAGTTCAAGACCAGCCTGGCCATCATGGTGAAACCCCATCTTTTAAAAAAAAGCATTTTGTCTCCTCAAAATCCTCAGATTGCAAATAACACTCTCTTTAATGTTTTCATAGCCATCTTGATAAAATACCACATCTGCTACTTGTTAAATTGTTCATGGACTTTTGCATTGTCCCTGTTTAACCATTAATATTCTTTCTCCTAATGAATGCCTTTAAAATTTTCCAGTTCAGAATTTACCTCTTTTTAATGAAAGATTTTGTATGGATTTATCAAATACATATATAGTTTGTACAAGGCTGATGGTAGAAAATATTTATAAGTTAGGTGACCATATGCTTTATCATCTAAATGAGGCGACTTTTAAGAGAGAGTGTAGGCGCTATTAATAATTTTTCTGGGGTAGTGAGCATAAATTAGAATTTTTCAGCACATAAACTGGGACTGTTTGGGCAAATGGGGAAATATGGTCATCTTGCTTCTAAGGAAAAGAGCAGTCCTTTTCTTTACCCTTTGCCCCATCTCTAGTTCCACTTTGGAAAGGCAGTGCCTCTCTACTGTTTAGCTGTTTGTTTTAGGACTTAGATACTTTAATTTTTCTGAACAGTGTGCTTATACTGTTATTTCATGATTTTTCATTGTTTTCTACCATTCTTATTTCCACTGCCCACTTTCATCTCACAAATTGATTCAGTAGTGTATATTTACATTATTATGCCTATGTAAATATTAAAGAGCTCACCTAATACAATCATGCCTCCTTTCATGAAAAGCTAAGTTTTCCCAAGTTAAAAAATTAATTTTTAAAATTGCCTTTTGTTCTGCATACACATTGTTTTTTCCAGTTGTACCACCACCTCCGCCACGTGCCAGTGAGATAAGTTTCCATGTGATGCTTTTTTTTTCTTAGAACTCCTGCCACCTCAGGTCCTGCTCCAGTCTGAACTGTTTGCTTTCTATATACCATCCTCCTTAACTTCCCCTTTATCATTGCTTCTTGGGTTTCTTACCTTGTTTCCTGCCCCACACTCCCATTTTTCTAGGACATGCTCTTCATTTAGCTTCCTCTGGTTGTATTTTTGGTCATTTGGTTTTGTTGTGACTTTGCATGTCTGAAAACATGTTGTGTTCTCCACTTCAAATGTACTTGCTAGATTGAAATCCAAGGCTAAACATTTTTCTCAGTATTATAAGCATTATTTCATTGTCTTAAGACTTTTGTTGCTGTTAAGCCATTCTGAGTATGTTCTCTTTGTATGTGACCCATTTTTTCCTCTCTAGTAGGATCTTCCTGTTACTTCTGGTTTTCTGCAGTTTCAAGATGATATATTTTGCTTAGTGTTGGTCTTTTTTTCTTTGATCCCCTTATGTAGCCTTGAGCCCTTTGAATTTTGAGATTTATGTTCTTCATTTCTAGAAAAGTTTATTTATTTGGTAGTTTTCTCTGTATTTCCTTTTCCCATAACCACAGTCAAATGATAACTCTCTGGATAATTATTTTCATGTTACATTTGCCATTTCTTTTGGTTCTGCTTTCCAGGAAGTTTCTGCAACTTACTCCCAGTCCTTATGTTAAATTTATTTCGGCGTATCTTATTTTAACAAGTATATGGCATTTTGAATTTCCATAAGCTCTTTATTATGCTCTCTTTGTATTCTCACACATCCTGTTCTTATTTTATGGATGAATGTTATTTGATCCCTGTGAGGATAGAAATAAGCCCCTTTCCCCCAAATTTTCCTCTCCCTGCACCATCTTAAAAGTGTTGTTGTTGTTGTTGTTGTTGTTTATTTTGGTCCTTCTTTCATATTGGAGACCTTCCTTGATTACTTGTTGGTTCTTGATGTTTGTCAGTTAGAGGGAAGCACTAAAAGTCCTGATTAGAAACTCTAGGTGACCAGCAGCTTTTGCTGTAGGACAGAATGGTCTAATGAAGGCTAGCTTTTGAAGTGGAAACATTTCAAATGACATTCAGAAATCTTATCACTGGTGTGTGGTGATCCAAGAGTAGAAGCCTTTAGTCTCTCGACAGCATTGTAGAAACAGGACCTTGAAAGAGTCTTTGGGTCTCAATATTATTGAGTATATATATTTTCTTGTATTCCTTTTACTGACCCATACCTAAACTCCTGCAGAGATGATTGTACATTGTGTGTGGGAGTTGGGGGAGCGGAGAACACAAGAGTGTTACCTAGGAAATCTTTATTTTCCAGAGTATAAATAGCCTATCTTTAGAGGAATGGAACTGGGAAAGAATCTGAGGTTCTGTTGCTCCAGATACAGGTTTTAATTCAACAACTTGCTTGTTATAATAAAATAACAACTTGCTTTCCAACTACATGCACCCTGCCCCCCCCACTTGTTTATTATAACAACAAGTTGCGGGGGGGCAGGGTGCATGTAGTTGGAAAGCAAGTTGTTGAATTATTCGAGGGTGCATGTAGTTGGAAAGCAAGTCGTTGTTTTATTATAACTCAAGTTGGGGGGGAGGGTGCATGTAGTTGGAAAGCAAGCTGTTATTTTATTATAACAAGTTGGGGGGGGAGGGGGCATGTCAGATAAAATACTGAGAACAGAATTATTGGAGGGTGCATGTAGTTGGAAAGCAAGTTGTTACTTTATTATAACAGCAAGTTGGGGGGAGGGTGCATGTCAGATAAAATACTGAGAACATAATAAATTTTACCATCTTAACCATGTTTGTGTACAATTCAGTATTATTGAATGCATTTCATAATGTTGTGCAGATATCACTATCATCTATGCCCGTAACTCTTCATCTTGTAAAACCAAAATTTCATACTCATTAAATAATAGCTCCCCATCTCCCGCCAACCACCAATCTTCTTTCTCTGATTTGACTACTCTTAATACTTTATTTTTGATGTATCTTTTCTATGTTCAGATATACAAATACTTACCAATGTGTTACAGTTGTCTACAGTATTCAGTACAATAACATGCTGTATAGGTATGCTGCCTAGAAACAATAGGTTATACCATATAGTCCACGTATTAGACTGTACCATCTAGGCTGTGTATATACACTGCTAATGTTCACACAATGACAAAATCACCTAAAGATGCATTGCTTAGAATATATTCCCATTCTTGAGTGATGCATGACTATACATACAATGCAATATTATTCAGCCATAAAAAGTAAGGAAATTCTGGCATATGGTATAGATGAACTTTGAGGACATTAGGGTAAGTAAAATAAGCGAATCACGAAAAGACAAATACTGTACGATTCCACTTATATGAGATACAGTCAGAGGCTTTGTAAGTCTTTGCCTTAGAAAACTTTAAAAGCTTTTAAGTTTATCATAGTAATGTCATTATAGCAGCACTGTTTATTATAGCCCCCAAATGGAAACAGTCTAGTGTACATTTATGGTAGAATGGGAAAATAAGTTGTGTGCATTCATATAGTGGAACGCTATGTACAGAAATTAGAGTGAACTTAAAACTGCATGCAACAACACTGATGAATCTCACAAATATAATGTTGAGCAAGTGAAGCTGGACACAATATTGTATAATTCCATTTATATATAATTATTCATAGGTAATTGTTGTGGGTTTAGAAATGTTTAGTGAAGAAAACTTGGAAATTATTAAACTTTAAAGTGAAAAGCACTCAGTTCCACAAAATAAATTTAACATTTTGGGGTTTTTTTTCCTGAGAAGTTTTATTCATTTTATTTGTGTAGTTAGAATCATGCTGCATGTGTAGTTTTGTAGATTGACCTTTTCACTTAAAATGTCACTTTCCAGTAGTACCATAAACAATCTTTGAAAACATTTTGAGAAATACTTTATTAGCTCTGTGATCATGTGCAAATTACTTAATCTCTCAGTGCCTGTTTTCTCATTTATAAAGTGGAGATAATATAGTACCTGTCTCATGGGGTTGGTCTGGAGATTCAATGAACTAACATAATCAGAAGGTCCTTATTCTCAGATCTTGCCATATAATACTTAATAAATATCAGCTATTGCTATTATTTTTGTTATAATTAAGGGGTCCTATGAGTGGTAAATAAAAAGTTTATCATTTTTTCATTTTGACTTGTGTTTATTGAGTACCTGTTAAACCCCAGGCAGTGATTTTTAAATACTTTAAATGATTCTGACCTAGAAATTCACTGTTGAGACAGGGAAATAGAAGGGTAAACAAGTTACAATGCAAAGTAGCATGAAAGGTATGTACGAAGTGGAAACATACAGAGAAGAAAGCTACTTGTGTTTAAACTGATGACCAAGAATTGGGTGGGGAATGTATAGACTTTCCAGACACATAGAAAAGTTTGTGAGAGGTATGCAAATAGTATAACAGGTATGAGCATTGAACCCTAAAAATAAAGAATACCAAGATAGTCAAGGACAAATTCATGTAGAATATGTAGTAGACAAAATTAAGTAAGGGAAAGAGCCCAGATTTTGGAAAAAGCAGACCTCAAAATTCTTTATGCCACTTTTACCATGTTTGTTTGCTTCCTTTTATGGATGGTAGGAAACCTTTGATGAACTGCTTTGCAGTAGAGAGGTGGTGATTGTTTCACAATTTACCTTGTCAGATATAGTTAATTTGCATGGTTAATTTTTTATTTGAGCTGATGATTAGGGAGGATTAAGCATTAAAGGCTTTCATGTTTTCCCAAAGGCAATTAATGAAAATTTGCATTTCACAGAAAAATCTTTAAGAATGGAGTCTAAACCTTCAAGGATTCCAAGAAGAATTTCTGTTCAACCCTCCAGCTCCTTAAGTGCTAGGATGATGTCTGGAAGCAGAGGAAGTAGTTTAAATGATACCTATCACTCAAGAGACTCTTCATTTAGATTGGATTCTGAATATCAGGTAACATTTTCATTTGCAATATATGTAAACAGCCTTTTTCAAAATCCCTAGGACCACTCTTGGGGGATTTTTAAAATGTAGTAGCTGGGTCTGAGGCATCCTCTAATCAAAACCAATATATCTGTAGCAAAATGGATAACATTTTTCAAACTTTTTGGACTTTGGAATGATGGATAGCAGAATGTAACCTCATAAAAAAACATACTTTAGGGCTGGGCATGGTGGTTCACACCTGTAATCCTAGCACCTTGGGAGGCTGATACAGGCAGTTCACTTGAGGTCAGGTGTTCGAGACCAGCCTGGCCAACATGGCGAAGTCCCATCTCTACTAAAAATACAAAAAAATAGCTGGGCATGGTGGCACATGCTTGTAATCCCACCTACTTGGGAGACTGAGGTGGAAGTATTGCTTGAACTGAGGAGGTAGAAGTAGCAGTAAGCCGAGATCATGTGACTGTACTCCATCCTGGATGACAAAGTGAAACACTGTCTCAAAGAAAAAAAAAAAAAAAAGCTTTCCAAAGACTTGGAAAACTTTACCCATAAAAATATAAGTATCAATTTAAGTATAAATTTAAGGTTGTCAGTCAATGTGACTGGCTTTGTCAGAGGAACAAAAACTGTATCCTTTTCCTGGAAGAGCATACTTATTCATCTGACTTTTCTCTGCATATACACAAAGCAGTGTGGAATAACAAATGTTAAGTGTTTTTCTTTGAGAATACAACTTCTAAATATTTTGCTTTGAGTGATTTTTAAATTAACAGGTTATCTTATGAAAGTGCTAAAAATCTTTTACATGAATTTTTAAATTTTATTTTTATGGTGAGTAATGAGTTTGTATTGATGTGTCCATCTACACTTATGTAGCTAGTTTTTCTTAGGACCAAAAGCTTTTTGTTTTGTTTTGTTTTTGGGTCTTGCTATTGCCCAGGCTGGTCTCAAACTCTGGCTCAAATGATCCTTTCACCTCAGTCTCCTTAGTAACTAAGATTATAGGCATACAACCCCCATGCCTGACTAGTTCTTTGGCTTTTGAAATGGCTTATCATTGTAACAAATTTAAGCTCCTTACATTTTTGGCTGAACCTTATAATTAATGTTTGATTTGCAAAAGTCTGATTTTGAGGTACCCCGAAAGCATCCTTTGAAAATTTGTTTGTGTTAAGTATTTATATATTTATGTGATCTGACATATGACACAGTCTCAAAAATATTCATACACAGTAGTAAGCATTCTGTAAAACATTCAGAGCAAGACTGAAGTTAAAAAACAAACTAAAATGCCCATATCTGCTACCCACTTCTTAACTGACTTTATATGAACTGTTTACCTGGTCTCTATTTTATTTTAAACTCCAGCTCAATGGAACCTAGTCTCATTTTAAATGTCAATTGATACTGTACTTTTTCTGTTGCTAGACAAATTTATGCCTCCTAGAGGTGTAGAATCATATATTTTGCTTTCTGTGGAAATGTTGTGGTGACATATAAAGGGTACAGAATTATGTTTTACCTTATCTTCGTAAAATTTTGTCTACTCGTTTTTGTCTCATTCTAAATATATGTATAACTTATTAATGAGGAACACAAACTTTGAAACCAGACTATATTGTCTAGAGAGAAGGAGTCCTGTTTCATCACTTACTAGCTATTGACCTCTTTTTCTGTTATTGTTTTTGATTTGTTTGTTTGTTTGAGACAGGATCTCACTCTGTTAACCAAACTGGAGTGAGTGGTGCAATCACAGCTCACTGCAGCCTGCAGTTCATTGCACCCAGTCGACATCTTTTTGTTTTAGTATCACCTTATCCAGTTGTTACAGTTACATGGCTTAATGCTGTATGTTTATACTGCCTGGCATATGATAAACACTATATACATGTTAGCTGCTGCTGCATTTGTTTTTTATAATTGTTACAGTAATTATCATAATAGTGTAGGTGTTCAAATCTTGAATATATTTAGTAAATTTATTTGCTCCTTAAGATATGACTTTTTTCAAAATGTTTTTCTAACTTGTTAATGTTGTAGATTATTCAAAAACTCCATTTCTTACTATGTTAAACAAATAGCAGCATTAAAAAAATTTTTTTTAATGTCGTTTCAGTGACTTCAAAATGACCCCACCTAAGTGGTGGTTGTAGTAACATATTAGTGTTGAATTCATTCTGTTCCAAAATTTTATTTAAATACCAAAGTAAAATACAAAAATATCTTGCAGACATCCAAAAACCAAACCAAATAGAATTTTTAAATCTTTATTGATTCTTAAGATAAATTATTTTTATAAATTTTAGGGATTTTTCTTAAAGCCTTTTAGTTGCTTTAAATTGCATACAGTCAGTTTTTTTTTTGTTTTTTTGTTTTGTTTTGTTTGAGATGGAGTCTCACTCTGTTGCCCAGGCTGGAGTGCAGTCGCACAATCTCGGCTCAGTGCAACCTCCACCTCCCGGGTTCAAGCGATTCTCCTGCCTCAGCCTCCCGAGTGCCTGGGATTACAGGCGCCTACCACCATGTCCAGCTAATTTTTGTATTTTTAGTAGAGGCGGGTTTCACCATCTTGGCCAGGCTGGTCTCAAACTCTTGACCTCATGATCCACCCACCTCGGCCTCCCAAAGTGCTGGGATTACAGGCATGAGCCACTGCACCTGGCCACAATCAGTTTTTTAAACTTTTTTTCTTTATAATGGTATGGGAGTAGTTTCAACCATAAATCAACTATTTTTAGCCTCTTTTGCTTTTTTAGTTTTGATTTAGAAATTGAAACTTTTGTGTTCTTGAACGAAGTATTTTACTTTTTTTTTTTTTAGAGATGAGGTCTTGCTGTGTTGCCCAGGCTGGATTCAAACTCCTGGCCTCCAGCAATTCTCCCACCTCACCTTTCCAAAGTGATAGAATTACAGACGTGAGCCATCATGCCTGGCCAGTATTTTATTTATCTGTTTTTTCTTTTGTAAAATGGTGATAATGATAGTGGTTTCTTCATATAGCCACTGCTGTTCATCTTATTGTTAAGAAAGAAAGAGTACATGTGCCTAGAACATAGTATAGGGGTTCAGATGTTACCAATTATAATTATTTATAATTGTTACTTTTACTGTTACCATTATTATTTCCTGGCTTTACATTGGTTTAAGTAGATAGTATCTTTAGGGGATAGTATGATGTTACCCAAATGTTAAATTAGATATAGTATGTTTAGTTTTATTTAGCATTATTAAGACTACTCAGTGTCAAAGGGAGCATTTTAAAATTTTTTAGTTTTGGAGACAGGGTCTCACACTGTCACCCAGGTTGGAGTGTGATAGCACGATCTCAACTCACTGAAGCCTCTGCCTCTTGGGTTCAAGCAGTCTTCCCACCTCAGGCTCCTGAGTAGCTTGAGAAAGACAGATACTTGTGTCAATTCATCGATAAGGTTCTGAAATTTAGAAATATAAGTGGTTTCTCTCAGTTACATGATTATTATGTAATATACTTGAGCTTAAGAATCCCGACTCTGAATAGCATTGTTTCTTTGGGAAAATGTAGATTCTAAGTTCCGAACAGTTAATTTCCTAAATATCTTTTGGTTCTCAGCCATTTGTAAGCTGGACTTCATCTGTTTATTAATCTTGCTGTTATTTCTGTTATCCCATCTTTAAATTTTTATTACAATTTGAATGATTGAAAACTATGATCATCTTACTTCTTTAGTAACAGTAAGCAGAATTAACATTTTTAAAAAAGAATTTAATTTCTATAATTTGTATTGTTAAAAGTAAAAACTTGTGTTATTCGTGAATATGTAATTTTTTATGTTGTTTTGGTATATTTTTCTGTAACTTTAAGGAAACACTAATCTGTTTAGTGTTTGTTCTGACTATTTTGCTTTTTGAGAGGTTATTTTTAATATGAAATAATTTTAAAAGACTTTTTAAAGTTATTGATACCTTTTTTTTAGTTTGTAGATAACTGCTATAGAGATCAGTACCATTGCATATTTTGCGTAGTATAGAACCAGTGGTCATTAATTTTCAAAAACTCTGCCTTATACAAGTGTAGCTTATAAGGAAATAAATTTATTAATGTATATACAGTTAAACAAGAAAATGAAAAGAGTTTAAAATAGGATAAGGAAAAATACAAATAGAATACTGAGAGTAATAAATAAAATACAAAAAATGGGTCAGGATTGTAACATCGATAGGCATTACATAAACCCTGAAGCATTTTTAAGTCAAACTTGAACTCTTATTTTAGGTATCAAGAAGATCACAGGAAAATACAACTAGCTCTATAATGGGTATTGCATATAAGAAAAGAGGCCAGGCATGGTGGTGCATTTGTGTAATCTCAGCCCTTTGGGAGGCCAAGGTGGGAGGATCACTTGAGGCCAGGAGTTTGAGACCAGCCTGGGTGACATAGTTGGACCCTTCTCTAAAAAAAAAAAGCCAGGCATAGTAGTACATGTATAGTCCCAGCTACTCAGGAGGCTGAGGCAAGAAGATTGCTTGATCCCAGGAGGTTGAGGTTGCAGTGACCCTATATCATGCAATTGCACTCCAGCCTGGGTGACAGAATAAGACCCTGTCTCAAAAAGTAAAAGATTTACCATTCCTCAGAGGAAACACAAATCTTGTCAGTTTCGTCTGAAAGTGTACAGTGGAGTGACAGGAGTTTCTTCTACATTGGTGTGGAGATGGGTACTCTCCATCACATGAATATTTAAAACAAGGAAGAGCTGAAAGTCTTAGGTTGTTGGGTAATTTTGGTCTGGAAATTTTTTGAAAGCAGGATTTATTTACTTCACAGTCAAGGCATTAACTCATGGAAATAAGGAGCCCAGGAAAAGAATATCATTCTGGGCTTGCTTTTGTTCCTGTGTATTACATGATTTTTAATGATTAATCATTTCCCAGTGGATAACCTTGATGTAAATTTGCAGATGTCTTTAAAGCTCTTTTTTAAGAAATGGCTTTATTAAGTTATAATTTCACATACCATAGAATCTGCCCATTTAAAGTTGAGTAGCCTTTAGTATATTCACAGAGCTGCACAACCATTATGGTTATCACTGTGCTACTCCTCTAGTCCCCCTTCCCCTACCAGTGCAAAACAACCATTAATCGACTTTCTATCTGTAGATTTCCCTATTTTGGATTTTCAGATACATTAGTCAAAACATGTACTTTTGTTAGTAACTTCTTTGACTTAGCATATTTTCAGTGTTCATCTATGTTGTAGCATATATCAGTACTTTATTATTATTATTTTTTTTTAGCAGAATACTATTTCATTGTATGGATATGCCATATTTTGTTTATCCATTCATTTTCTGATGAACATTTGGCTTGTTTCTACTTTCTGGCTATTATGAATACTGCTGCTATAAACATTCATATGCAGGTGTCTGTGTGGATTTGTGTTTTCACTTGTCTTTGATATGTACTAAGAATAGAGCTGGGCACGGTGGTTTATGCCTGGAATCCCATCACTTTGGGAGA
Organism: Sapajus apella; assembly: GCF_009761245.1. Classification (NCBI taxonomy): domain Eukaryota; kingdom Metazoa; phylum Chordata; class Mammalia; order Primates; family Cebidae; genus Sapajus; species Sapajus apella. The sequence continues at coordinate 23,284,159 of NW_022436958.1, forward strand.
CCAAGATGGCAGGAGTATTTGAGGCCAGGAGTTCAAGACCAGCCAAGGCAACATAGTGATACCCCATCTCTACAAAAAATTTTAAAAACTAGCCTGCTATGGTGGTGCATAAGTGTAATCCTAACTTTTTGGGAGGCTGAGGTGGGAGGATCCCTTAAGCTCAGAAGGTTGAGACTTCAGTAAGCTATATTGGCACCACGTTATTACTGCTTGGGCCATAGAATGAGACCCTGACTCATAAAAGAAAGGAATGGAATTGCTGAGTCATGTGTAACCTCTGTGTTCAATCATTTGAGGAACTGCCATACTGTTTTCAAACTGGCTAGATCATTTTACATTCCCATTTGTGTATATGAAGATTCCGGTCTCTCCACATCCTCACCAATTACCTGTCTTACTTTTTGATTCTAGCCATCCTAATGGGTATGAAGTGGTATGTATTTCATTTTGGTTTTGATTTGGATTTTCTTGATGACTAATGATGTTGGACATCTTTTCATGTGCCAATTGGCCATTTACTGTACATTTTTGAAAAATGCCTATTTATAATAGCTGCTTTGCTCATTTTAAAATACAGTTGTCTTATTACTGAGTTGTAGGTGTTCTTTACATATCCTAGATACTGTACAAGTTCCTTGTTGGATACATGATTTGCAAATATTTTCTCATTAAGGTTTTTACTTTATTGGATTGTTTTCAAGGCATTTGTGTTGTGAAAATATTTTTAAACCTTAGAAATAATTTTCTGAAAGCATATGTTGATTTATACAATCGTAATAGTAAATTTCATTGACTATAGTTCTAGTAAACCTCTTGTTGTAAAGGTGGTATGAATAACTATTATGAAGGTATATAGAAATAAAATGAAAATTGAATGCCTACCAGTTATATAAAGTTATTTTCTTTCCATTGTACACAGAGCATCTGTAGTTATTAAGTCTCCAAACTGTCTTATTGATGATTTCTCAGACATACAGTATACTCTTTCAGCTCCTTTGGTTGGGCTAGATAGCCTTCTACCTCTCCCCTTATTTTTCACATTATAATTCACATACCATAGAATTCATCGTATCACAGATGGCCTTTTGAATTGGAATCACTGATGAAAAGTATTTACTCTGGGAGCCAAATCTGGGTAGAGACTGGAAAGTTAATGAAAAAGAAAACTCTTAAATTTACTCCAGTGTAAATTTAATTACTTCCATCTAGTTGCATATGAGTACTGATAGTTGGGAGGCAAGAAATGCCAAAAAAATTTTTTTTAAAAGATTAATTGGTTTTTATAAAAACACACTTTTTTGCGTAAAAAAGTTTGTATGCATTGATACCAAGAGAGTGAAAGACAGTCTGTAGAATGAGTGAAAGTATTTGCAAAGCATATATCTTACTGGATACTGGGACTTTTATCCAGATTATATGAAGAATTCTTACCTCTCAGCAATAAAAGATAACCCAATTTCACATGGGCAAAGGACTTTAATAAACATTTTTTCCAAAGATACATTAATGGCTGATGAACACATGAAAAAAATATTAGTCATTAGGGAAATACAAGTCAGAATTACAATGAGAAACTTAACACCCACTAGCATAAAATAAAAAAGATGGACAGTCTTGGTACAGTGACTCATGCCTGTCATCCCAGGGAGGCCAATTTTGGGAGGCCAATCTGGGAGGATTGCTTGAACCCAGGAATTTGAGACCAGCCTGTGCAACATAATGAGGCCCAGTCTCTACAAAGAAATAATTTAAAAATTAGCTGTTCATGGTGGCCCATGCCTGCAGTCTCAGCTACTCTGGAGGCTGAGGTGGAAGGATTGCTTGGACCCAGGAAATCAAGGCCACAGCCGCCTGTGATTGCATCACTGCACTCCATCCTGGGCAACAGAGCTGAGACCCTGTCTCAAAACAAAACAAAACAAAAAAAACAAAAAGGTGAACAATTACAAGTGTTGGTGAGTGGTGGAGAAATTGGAACCTTCATACATTGTCAATGGGATTGTAAAATGGTACAGCTGTCACAGGATCCTTGGAGTGTTACTTTTCCAGCTGGAAGCCTCTGTGGCGGTGGTGCCTTTGTCCGAGTTTTGCTCGGGCCCACTGGGCTTATTCTGCCTACTTGGCCTGGCAGGCTTTGCTTAAGTCATGCTGTTGGCTGAGATCCCATGCCTGCCAAGGGTGGGGCAGACACGGATTGGGAGAGGGGTGTGTGAGCAAGTGAGCTCAGAATCCGGCCATTGCCTACAGCCAGGCATGCTGGGTGCAATGGGGTGGGCAGCTCTGGGTGCTGGCACCCTGTGAGGCTGTGGGTGAACCAGGAGTACCACAGGCAGCTTCTACTGTGGGCACCGAGCAACGTGGTGGCACCCAGAAGCTTGGAGACACCAGGAACCACAGAGCCCCCAAGAGGTTGTCACAGCCCTGGTTTGTGGAGCCCCTAGGTCTGGGCTCCTGGAAGGATTAGAACACTTCCACAGTGCGCGGGGATAGGGAGGGATGTTTTCAGCACTGTTTGTGTTACATTTCTCCGAGTCCCACCATTTGACAGGTCCCAAGTTCTTGTCCCCTGCCCATAAAGAATGAGGTATGCAGACAGTTGGAGGGTGAGCAAGGTGAAGAGGTGCTTTATTGAGCAGTATAGTACAGCTCTCAGGAGACCCGAAGTGGGTAGCTCCTTTCCTCAGGCAGGTCAACCCAATGAGTATGTAGCTCTCAGTAGAGAGGAGACCAGGCAGGAGTGGGTAGCTCCTGTTCATAGGCAAGTTAGCCTGACACCTAGCTGAGTCTGAGATTTTTATGGGCTTCAGAGGGGAGGAAGTGCATGCTGATTCATCCATGGGAGGCCATGGTGGGCCTGGAATAAGTACCATAAGTTCTCACTCTGGACTGTGGAACTGGCAGCCCAGCCTCCAGGCTTCAGGCCATCCCTGGTTTGAAGGTGGGGTTTCACTGGGGACCTGCACCTTTTTACCCAAGAGCATGTCTGCCTCCTGCTGCTGTTTGTGGCACCCAGGCTGTTGGTGCTAAGGGATGTCTGCAGGCCCATGCCAAGCTGCCCTCAGTACCCCCTTGGCCTCCGTCTGTGCTTCTTGGTGCATAAAGTCCAGAGGGGGCAAAGGCACCAGGGGGCTGGTGTGTTGGTATCACCCCGAGCATGCGAATACACAGCTAGGTCTTGACAGTGCCCAAGCTTAGCCAAAGCTTTGCTCCGATCAGGAGCTGTGGGGGAAAGGGAGGTTTCCCAGGCTCCTTAGAGCACAGGAATACTGAGGTCTGCAGCCACATCTGGGTCTGGGAGCACAGGGCTCCCACCGTACCAACTTGGAAGTGGTTGGGGTTCCCACCTGTTGCTGGCTTCATGGAGCACAGAGACCCTGCCACGCCTCCTCTGCTGTGGCCGGCGCATGTGGCAGCCACTCCAGACGGGCCGCCGCTGCCATCACAGCTATTAGCATCAACCTATAGTTCGAAAAATAGTAATTCCCTAAAATATTAAACATCAAGTTACTACATGATCTATCAGTTACACCCAAGATTATTGAAAACATACATCCACACAAAAGTTTACAGTTCATAGCAGCATTATTTATAATGGCCAAAAAGCAAAAACAACCCCAAAACTAATTGTTTAAACAATTCGTTATGCCCAAGGTAGTATACTTTGAAGACAGACAGACTTACTCCCTGATTTCATTTGGCCTGTAATTCTAGACAACAGAAGAGATAATATATTGTTAAATGAATCTAACATTTTATTTAATTGTTCAAAGAATTCAGAGGGAAAAATCTAATTGTTTCAGACGAGGATATTTGAACAAAAAGGGACAAAATTGGATTGTAGGAACCAGGAAAAGGTTTGATTTTGAACTTAAGCCAATAGCAAAACTAGCCAAAACCTTCCTCCTATATACTGACATTACTTATACTGATATGTATACCTACATATTAATAAACATTTTTTTGTCTCGGATATAGCCATACAATCTACATGTTGTGTCGTGAGTCACGAAAATTGTTTAATGAACAGTGAGTGTCTGTAAGCCTTTGGGTACTTGCATTTAAGAATTGAAAATGAAATTCATTATCTAAATTTGTTTTCCTATAGTTGGTATTTTTAATGAATGGCATAGTCCTTTATCTCACCAGTAGACAGTACCAAAAAACTGTTTTTTCATTTCTCACATTGTCCGTAAATCTGATGAATTTTTATCTTTTATAATTCCTCTCTATTCCCATTACTTATTTCACACTGACTTATTTCTTGCTATTCTAATGACTTCCTAATTGGTTTCTTTCTGTTAGTTTCATCTATTTCATCTTCCACATGCCTCTAAAAGTCTTTCTGTATAGTAGTAGACGTGATGTATTCCCCCTTTGTTAGTTCCCAAAATCATGTTTGCAGAAGTGCTATTCAGTAAGTTTATGCGGTGCATCCAAAATGAGAAAAATAACAAGTTATGGAGTTTGTTCAAGTACAAATGCATCCAATTTAAAATACTCATTTTGAATTATCCTTCAAGTTTTGGGAGTATATTAAAATACCTTTTTAAAAATTGGAGACAGGATTAGGTATTAGTTGCTATTTTAGATTTCCTACTGATCAAAAGTGATAGTTCTTTTTAAATTTTAAATTAAAACATTTTTATTTTGGTCTCTGAAATCCAGAGATTTTAGAACCACTGGCCTGCGGGGTAAGGTCCCTGATACCTTGATGATAATGGCACATGAAATGATTTGATTCTGAAATATCAGATTAATTTCATTTCTTGTGCTAGCTCCAGTTTATTGATTAGATGTCTGTAATATTAGGTACAGAAGGCTTGTGAGGCTAAGTTTGTGCTAAGCTAAAAAATGCCATATTTGCCGGGCGCGGTGGCTCAAGCCTGTAATCCCAGCACTTTGGGAGGCCGAGGCGGATGGATCACGAGGTCAAGAGATCGAGACCATCCTGGTCAACATGGTGAAACCCCGTCTCTACTAAAAATACAAAAAATCAGCTGGGTATGGTGGCGCGTGCCTGTAATCCCAGCTACTCAGGAGGCTGAGGCAGGAGAATTGCCTGAACCCAGGAGGCGGAGGTTGCGGTGAGCCGAGATCGCGCCATTGCACTCCAGCCTGGGTAACAAGAGCGAAAACTCCGTCTCAAAAAAAAAAAAAAAAAAAAAAAATGCCATATTCAATTTACAAAATATTCTCTAGGCAAAGGATGGGCGAAATCCTGAGATAGCCCATTCCCAACTTTTCAGCCTCGCACCTTTTACTTTATTTTCAAAGTTCCTTCTCCAGTGTTAACATGAACTAATACATCCCCTGAATGCATGCAGTATGTTTCTCATAATTGAAACATAATTGGCTGGGTACGTTGCCTTATGCCTGTAATCCCAGCACTTTGGGAAGCTGATGCAGGAGGATCACCTGAGCCAAGGAGTTCAAGCTTGAGCAACATAGTGGGACCCCCATCTCTACAAAAAATAAATTAAAAAAATTAATAATTGAAGTATAATAGAAGATCAAGTATATGTCTTAGAAGAAAGCCAGGCCAGATGTGGCTCACACCTGTAATCCTAGCACTTTGAGATGCTTACTAAAGCAGGAGTATTGCTTGAGCCCAGGAACTCAAGCAGCTTGGCAACATAGTGAGACTCTGTCTCTACAGAACAAAAATTAGCCAGCCAGGTTGGCATGGGCCTGTGGTCACAGCTACTCTGGAGGCTGAGGTGGGAAGATCAAGGCAGCAGTGAGCTGTGATTGCGCCACTACACTCCAGCCTGGGCAACAGAGTGAGGCCTGTCTCAAAAAGACAAAACCAAAATACCTGGTGGCAAAATGGCTTATACATCTTTTTATGTTGTCTATTTGTAATGTCTTTTTTCATTTACCTACCCTGTGAACTCTAGTTACCACCTTCTTTGACTCTTCTCCTGCATCCTTCAAACATAGGCTTTTTCTGTAAAACTTTCATTGTATCTACTACTATAGTACTTATTTATATTATAATTATTTACTTATCTGTTAGCTGTACTTCAGAGCTTTGATGGAACACATTATTTGGGCTCTTGTGTTTATCATGTGAATTTTAGATTAATGTAGACTGAAATTATGGCCTGTCATGCATTCCATTTTAACTCTTGTTAGAAGAACATTTAAAAGAACTTGGTTTCATTTTAATATTCTTTAGTATAATAAACTGTTTACCACATATTTAACCCATGGTAACATGCTTTAAAAAATTGTTTTTATATCCAGAAAAATTACTTTTGTTTTAGAGGTCCTTACTATCTCTGAGCCATTTAGATTATATGCCAGATGTATATTTCTTAGTCTGTCTGTGTCCTGTCTGCATGTATTTGTCCTGGTAAGTACTTTGCCATGATGGAAACAATTTTGTAAAAAGAATAGTACAATTTCAATAATTGTGGTTGAAATATGTTGTCATTTAGACCTAAATATTTAAAGAGACACACTAATCCTTTTTTAGTGCATTGTAGTAAGTGAACCTAACCAATTAAAGAATTGGGGAGAAGTAAAATAGTTTGAATATTATCAGTGATATTTGTGTTATGAGCTTTATTTCGTGTACATATATGTTAAAATAGAAAACCATGAGCCAAGTTTTAAAATATGTACTTGTTTTAGTTGTTGATTGATGAAAAAATTTCTGATGTTAGGATTTTTTTTTTCTTTTTTAGCGTACCCTTAGTAGTGTTGTATGACTGTATTCTGGAGACTAGGCATCAGAACAAGGATGTTAGTTGAAAAATCTGATTTTCATAGTAGGGTAATTCACAATCTCTTTATAGCTTAGTGTTCTGTCTACCTCTAAGAGGAAACAGGGTTTCTCAAAAGATTGAAATATGAAACAAGTGCAACAAGGATTCCATTTTCAAAAAGAAAAAAAAAAACTTGAAATGTTAAACCAGGAAAAATAATTACAGTTTTTGGTCTTCAGTGTTTCATAACCAAGTATTTCTATGTAGTTAAAAGGAGAACTTACTCTAAATCAGATTGAGAGCCCAGGAAAGTACAATTATGTATAGTGTATAGTAAATGGACAAGTGGGTAGAAGAAACAAAGACTAACGAAGAGCTACGTAATAGAGGCTGGGCGTAGTGGCTCACATCTGTAATCCCAGCACTTTGGGAGGCAGAGGTGGGTGGATCATGAGGTCAGGAGTTTGTGATCAGTCTGACCAACATGGTGAAACCCTGTCTCTACTAAAAATACAAAAATTAGCCTGGTGTGGTGGCACGCACCTGTAATCCAAGCTACTCAGGAGGCTGAGGAAGGAGAATTGCTTGAACCTGGGAGGTAGAGGATGCAATGAGCCGAGATTGTGCCAGTGTACTCCAGGGCTGGGCAACAGAGCAAGACTCCGTCTCAAAAGAGAAACAACAAACTACACAGTAGAAAAATTGACATTTATGGGAATTTATTAGAGGGTTGTGGGTTAAATTTAATACTGAATGCAGCCTTTTATTGTTTAAAAAAATTTTTTGAACTTACAGTCTACATCAGCATCAGCATCTGCATCACCATTTCAATCTACATGGTATAGTGAATCTGAGATAACTCAGGGAGCACGCTCAAGATCGCAGAACCAGCAACGGGATCATGATTCAAAAAGACCTAAACTTTCTTGTACAAATTGTACTACCTCAGCTGGTAGAAATGTTGGAAATGGTTTAAATGCGGTATCAGGTAAGAATTAAGTTTCCGTAGGTATTTTAAGCCTGCTTTTTCCCCAGGTATAACACAGTTGTTCTTAGTTTCGGAATGAAGAAAGTAGATTTTATATGGAGACAGTGGCTCAGAAATGTAGTGGAATTTCCAAAATCTTACTTTAAATTAGTGCTAGAACTGATATTGACTCTTCTGCATTTTTTGTTGTATATTTGATATAGATATCCTACATAAACAGGGTATTAGTAGATTTTAATTAGAATAGCTGGTGTTACATGGTAATCAAATTGGTAAATGTGTATATTCTTTTGGTTATTATATTGTTATAAGGAAAGCTAAATCTACTGACATGTATTTAAAATATTGCTTAAGCATGTCTTATGTAAATGATAAACATTGTAGTATGTAATATTTTCAGAAAATATGGAAACACTCCTGGTCATGGTGGCTCACATCTGTAGTCTCAGCACTTTGAGAGGCTAAGGCAGAATGATCACTTGAGGTCAGGAGTTTGACGCCAGCCTAGACGACATAGTGAGACCCTGTTTCTCCCAAAAAAATAAAGAATTAGCTGGGCATGGTGATGCATGCCTGTAGTCCCCAGCCACTTGAGAGGCTGGGGCTGGAGGATCGCTTGGTCCCAGCAGTTTTGAGGTGACTTTGAGCTATGATCATGCCAGTGCACTCCAGCCTGGTAGACAGAGCAAGACTGTCTCTTAAACAAACAAACAAAAAATATGGAAACTCTTGAGTTAGAAAAAAATGGTGGTATTTTAGTAGGAGTTCTATACAAGGAATTAGAAAGTCACAATTTTAGTCCTCTAGATGTGTGGCGCTGGGCAAGGTCCTAACCACTCTGGGATTTGGATCATCTATCCATAAAGCTGCATGCCTGGTATTGTACTCAGAGACACATATTTTTCACACACATTGAAAAGATCTTTTGTTGAAAGGTCAGGAGGCTCCCGTCCTACTCATACTCCTCTTCAAATGAAATGATAGCTAGTGCCAGTGTTCAAGAGGAGTCAAAGCTTATGATGACACAATTGGAGGTAAAATTCTTGAAATGTTTATGTATTACCAGTTGAAGTGGTGTAAGCAATTCCTGTCTGTTTTGATAAGCTGGACTGCCATGGGAAAGACAGTGCCCATCTGAAGGATATTAAGAATGTCATGATGGCTAAGAACAGACTGACAGTAACTTTGTAGAAAAACACCACTGTGCCAGAGATATTTTTGTTCTCTTCTGCTATGTGAAAACATGAATACACTGGGCCGTTTCTCTTAATAAAGAGGAATTATTAAGGCTACTAGGATTAGGGAAGAAAGAATCAAATATCAAGGTAAATAGTGAAGGAAAGAGGTTGAGACTTAATTTTTACTTTTAAATGAAATAATATCTAATAAAATTTTGATAACTGTAACAATACTTTAATTCTTAGAATAAAGAATTCTAGAGTAGAGAATTAACCAACTGTGATAGCAGTAAAAATAATTCTGATGAAACTGTATTGTTGACATTTTCCCTTTCCAGATGGCTTTAATTTTGATATTGGCAGTTCTCCAGCATCACTTTCATTGACTTTTTGTGAAATACTCTATTTTTGGAAAGATTTACACTTTTGTTCTGTAATCGTTTTGCATAATGTATAGGTAGATGTTGTGGGAAGTGACTAAGGCATTGACATCATATATGGGGGTAGATTTTAGTGTTAGGCAGAAAAGACTGTGTTTGGAGTAGGAAATAATTTTTTAAGTGATTAGTTCATTTGTGAATAATTTTGTGTTTTACTGAATTTTGTTTCTGATAACAACTATATAACAGTGGATTCTTGTAATAAATAACAGTAAAGTAGGGGCGCGTTGGCCAGTAAAGTGGGGGTGCGTTGGCCCAGCACTTTGGGACACTGGGCTGGGTGGATCACTGGAGGTCAGGAGTTTGAGACCAGCCTGGCCAACAGGGTGAAACCCTGTGTCCACTAAATATACAAAAATTAGCTGGGTATGGTGGCACGCACCTGTAGTCCATGCTACTCGGAAGGCTGAGACAAGAGGATCATAAATAACAGTAACCTTCCTCTGTATTACTGAAGACTTTTGATCATCCAGGGCCTTGAAAGCTTTCTCTGAAATAAAACTTAATTTATTTTAAGATTCATCTCGGAGGCATAATCAAGTTCCTAGATCTTCATCAGTGGTACTTGGATCATTTGGAACAGACTTAATGAGAGAGAGGAGAGATTTGGAGAGAAGAACAGATTCTTCTATTAGTAATCTTATGGATTATAGTCACCGAAGTGGTGATTTCACAACTTCATCATGTATGTATAAATTACATTAAGTATAGCTTATTTCATAATGTTCCATTTTTCTCTTTATTACGAAAACAGTACAAAGGAAAAAAGTATATCTTATGAAGATTTCAGAATACCTTAATATTTTTTCTAGTATTTTACTGATTTTGACCTTAAAAAATAAATAATTTGAAGTACAGCAGATGAATATGAGTATCTAGATTCCATCTACCTTTACATTGTTTACCTGCATTCTTCCTTTTATGAATGTCTGTTACAAAGTACCATACTAAATCTTAAATCCTCAAATATAATTTGCCTATAACATGTAGTTTAATAAATAACTACTTCTTATTCTGAAGTAAAAGTTGAAATCACCATTTTAAGGCATAATTTGGAATTACTTCAGTATAACATGAATGTGCCTCTAGTTTTATTAAATTGACCTCAAGACCCACACTTTGTTTTTTGTTTGTTTGTGTGTTTGTTTTAAGGCAGAGTTTTGTTCTTGTTGCCCAGGCTGGAGTGCAATGGCACAATCTTGGCTCACTGCAACCTCCCCTTCCAGATTCAAGCGATCCTTCTGTGTCAGCTTCTCAAGTAGCTGCGATTATAGGCATATGCCACCATGCCCAGCTAATTTTGTATTTTTAGTAGAGACAGGGTTTCACCATGTTGGCTTGAGCTCCTATCTCAGGTGATCCGCCTGCCTCGGCCTCCTAAAGTGTTGGGATTACAGGCGTGAGCCCTGCACACAACCACACTTTGTACCATTGTACATAGCCTTAAACTATCATACTAAGTAACTGAAGAAAAAAGGTGCTGCTAATTGAAGTTGACAAATAAAGTAGGCAGAAATGGAGCTTGATTTACATAGTAGGAAATGCTGTTTTGTTTTTAAAGGTTTTTTGGCCTTGTGTGGTGGCTCACGCCTGTAATTCTAGCACTTTAGGAGGCCAAGGTGGGCGGATCATGAGGTTAGGAGATTGAGACCAGCCTGGCCAACATGATGAAACCATGTCTCTACTAAAAATACAAAAATTAGCCGGGTGTGGTGGTGTGTGCCCGTAGTCCCAGCTACTCGGGAGGCTGAGGCAGGGGAATCACTTGAATCCGGGAGGCGAAGGTTCTGCTGAGCAGAGCTCGCCTCTGCGCTCCAACCTGGCAACAGAGCAAGACTCCGTCTCAAAAAAAAAAAAAAAAAAAAAAAAGTTTAGGCTATTTTAATTTATCTTATTGGGGCAAAACTTTGCTCTATTTATAACAAATGAAAACATTTTACTTCCTTGGCTTTGGATGGTGGAGCTTTAGTAGACTATCAATAGCTTCTAGGTTTGGGAGTATAAAAGTACAGGATAGAAATAGATTTAGTTCCTAACATTTACCCTTTCATAATGCTTCATGTATTAGCATAGTATTAATTTAGCTCTTACACAAGGTGTATGGGGTAGTTTCTTTGCAAAGGAATCCTATGGTGTTTCTCATCTTATTTGAAGATTTAAACCACCACTTAAGGAATCCTTTCAAAAGTGCAGATGTCACAGACCTATTCTGATTCATAGTTCCTAGCCAATGTTTAAAAGCAAATGTATTTCTGATGAGAAGCCAGGGATAAAAACTACTGCTATTAACCTGAAAGAAAGAAAAAATTGGAAAAAATTTTAGCTATTAGCAAGACTTATAAAATTACAAAGGTTTAAAACTTTTTAATTTATTGCACAGAGTAAAAAAAATCTCCAAAACAGTCTCCCTTAGGATGATTTTGCTTTTAATCATTTTAAGAGTCATTTACATTGTATTATTTGGCCTGTTTAAAATTGTCTCAACTTAAATACTAGATATTATTGTATCATATCAAATAATTTCTGATCAATGAGTTCAACTGTTTTAATTTTATCAAGTAATGTTTGCTTTTCATAAGCTCATAATACATTTTTCTTATATATATCTGTAATGTTGACTCTACACAGCACTACTGGATTTTACCAGTAAGAATAGAAAGAGGAATATGTTTATGTTTTTTCTATAATAATAGTATACTCTGTAGTTACAATGTTAACAGTATTCAGTTTGAATCCAGTGCTTTGTTTTGGCACTCAACATAGTTAATAAATGCAAATAATAAGGCTCAAATTATTTAATGTAATTGGTTATCTTTACTTTCTTTCAAAAATAGACGTTCAAGACCGAGTTCCTTCATATTCACAAGGAGCAAGACCAAAAGAAAATTCAGTGAGCACTTTACAGTTGAATACATCATCCACAAACCACCAGTTGCCTTCTGAACATCAGACCATACTAAGTTCTAGGGACTCCAGAAATTCCTTAAGATCAAATTTTTCTTCACGAGAATCAGAATCTTCCCGAAGCAATACACAACCTGGATTTTCTTATATTTCAAGTAGAGATGAAACCCCAAACATTAGCAATCCAGAAAGGGTTGTTTCATCTCAAAGACCATTTCAAGAATCTTCTGACAACGAAGGTAGGCGGACAACCAGGAGATTGCTGTCACGCATAGCTTCTAGCATGTCATCTACTTTTTTTTCACGAAGATCTAGTCAGGATTCTTTGAATACAAGATCATTGAGTTCTGAAAATTCTTATGTTTCTCCAAGAATCTTGACAGCTTCACAGTCCCGTAGTAATGTACCGTCGACTTCTGAAGTTCCCGATAATAGGGCATCTGAAGCTTCTCAGGGATTTCGATTTCTTAGGCGAAGATGGGGTTTGTCATCTCTTAGCCACAATCATAGCTCTGAGTCAGATTCAGAAAATTTTAATCAAGAATCTGAAGGTAGAAATACAGGACCATGGTTATCTTCCTCACTTAGAAATAGATGCACACCTTTGTTCTCTAGAAGGAGGCGAGAGGGAAGAGATGAATCTTCAAGGATACCTACCTCTGATACACCATCTAGAGCTCATATTTTTAGAAGAGAATCAAATGAAGTGGTTCACCTTGAAGCACACAGTGATCCTCTTGGAGCTGCTGCCAACAGACCGCAAGCATCTGCGTCAAGCAGTGCCACAGCAGGTGGCTCTACATCAGATTCGGCTCAAGGTGGAAGAAATACAGGAATAGCAGGGATTCTTCCTGGTTCCTTATTCCGGTTTGCAGTCCCCCCAGCACTTGGGAGTAATTTGACCGACAATGTCATGATCACTGTAGATATTATTCCTTCAGGTTGGAATTCAGCTGATGGTAAAAGTGATAAAACTAAAAATGCACCTTCAAGAGATCCAGAAAGATTGCAGAAAATAAAAGAGAGGTAAATTTGAATGCCTATCTTAAGCCTATAAATCAAGAATATATTAGAGAAAGAACTCTTTTCTTTCTTTCTTTTTTCTTTTTTTGAGACAGAGTCTTGCTTTGTGGCCCAGGCTGGAGTGCAGTGGTGTGATCTCAGCTCACTGCAACCTCTACCTCCTGGGTTCAAGCAATTCTGTCTCAGCCTCTGGAGTAGCTGGGTATACAGGCACATGCCACCACCACCTAATTTTTGTGTTTTTGGTAGAGATGAGTTTCGCCATATTGGTCAGGCTGGTCTTGAACTCCTGGCCTTAGGTGATCCAAACACCCCAGCTTCCCAAAGTGCTGAGATTACAGGCATGAGCCACGGCGCTCGGCCCAGAACTCTTCATTTCTAAATTGACTTCTTATAAAATTGATATCTGAAGTTTCTTTCTTTCTTTTATTTTTTTTTATTTTGAGATGGAGTCACACTCTGTTGCCCAGGCTGTTGTGCAGTGGCACAGTCTTGGGCTCACGGCAACCTCTACCTCCCTGGTTGAAGCAATTCTCCTGCGTCAGCCTCCCAAATAGTTTGGATTACGGGCGGCCACTACCACCCCAGTTAATTTTTGTATTTTTAGTAGAGGCTGGATTTCATCACATTGGCCAGGCTAGTCTCGATCTCCTAACCTTAAGTTATCCACCTGCCTCCATCTCCCAGTGTTGGGATTACAGGGGTGAGCCACCAGGCCCAGCCTGAGATTTCTTCCCTTAACATTTACATCCATTAAAGTGTTAATGGCTCACTCATAGGTAAACAGATAAGAATGAATAATTTCGGATAGGCAATGTGTGAATTACGTCAGAAAGTAATCTAAAGGTTATTTTAACCAGGTTGGAGTACATATACACAGAAAGACAAAAATCTTAATCTCTTACTTAATTCCTTGGTAGACTAATGCTAAATATGGGGTAGATAAGAGGAACAGATTACCAGTAAATCTGTCTTAGCCGTTACTAAGATGATTTATTAACTAACCATTTATTTACATTTCTTACTGCAAATCTTTTTTTGGAATTTGATGCACAAAATAATCTTTATTTTGTATTTGAAGTCCAAGTATATCCTGAATATTCTTTTTAAATATTTTGTAGAGACGGATCTTGCTTTACTTCCCAGGCTGGTCTCAGACTCCTGGCTTCAAGCCACCCTCATGCTTCAACCTCCAAAAGTGCTGAGATTGCAGGCGTGAGCCATCATGCTCACCCAGTTCTTTACATATTAGAATTATTTAACAGAAATGCCAGTGTAGGCCAGGCACGGTGGCTCGTGCTTGTAATCTCCAAACTTTAGGAGGCTGAGGTAGGTGGATCAGGAGGTCAGGAGATTGAGACCATCCTGGCCAACATGGTGAAAACCCATCTCTGTTAAAAATACGAAGATTAGCTGGGCGTGGTGACGTGCGCTTGTAGTCCCTGCTATTCAGGAAGCTGAGGCAGTAGAATCTTTTTAACCTGGGAGGTGGAGGTTGCAGTGAGCTGAGGTTGCATCACTGCACTCCAGCCTGGAGACAGAATGAAACTGTTACTAAAAAAAAATTAAAAAAGGAAAAAGAAATACCAGTTTAAATTCAGGGCATAGAATCTTTTTATACAAATAAATCTTTATATAGAGTTGAAGGTTGCTTATAAATTACTGGTAAGAGTGAAAAGACCAAAAAAAAACAGAGATCTTAGTCCCAGCCTGACTATTTACTTAGCATTAAAATAAAATGAGATAAAGTATTTGAAATACACTTTGAGGAAAAGACTTATATAAAGTTAATGTTGTGGAATATTTTTTTCTTTTTCACAAAGCCTGATAGAACTGTTGGGAAGCATAGTTGTTACTGTTATTTTTAGGATTTTTTGTACTTTAATAAGAAAATACTTTGGGCTACCATACTTCTATTTCTCATTTTATAGGATAGATTTTACTATGTGACTGTTATTTTCCTGCTTTTAAACCTGCCATTTTTCCTTTTTTGTAGAAAGGCTTACTCTACTCTGGTAGTGTTTGCTTTAATGTTTGCCTATTATAGCAGCTTCCTCTAATTGCAGGCTGTCTGCTCTCTGCTAAGTAGTGTAGTAACATATTTTCAGCCCTCAAGGTTAGGTTAATTTGAGTACAGTAGTGTAGGCAGAGGGCAAAGCGTTAGTTTAGTTATCTTCAGAAAGAAATGATTGAGTCAGTACCACTCTGTCTGGTTAGTTTAAAAAGCACCATTTGTTGGTTATTTTGTCAGAAAGATAGTGTGTGTTGTGTATATGTTTGTATTCCTGTATTATATCTTTTCTCATACCTAAGGATTTTAAGACATTACACAATTAAGTTAAAAATGGTACAGAAAAATTGAATCCACCAAGTCAATAATTGAAACTCTGAAGGGAAGAAAGTTAAATTTAAAGGTCAAATGTAAATACCATGTTTTTAGTCTTTAAAAATGATTTATGCTTGAGGTCATGTCTGATTAAGACAGGGCATGAAAGTCTCCTAGCAGTTGTATATCTGTCTCTTTACACAAATCTTTTGCTAAGTTTATTTAGGAATCCATATATTCCAGGTTGTATTTCAGTAACAGTTCAGCATTCTGTATTACAGATTTACTGAGGATGTGCTTCATGCCAACAGTAGAAAAACACAGTAGGAATTTTAACCATTATTATTATGTAGAACTATTACTCTGCATTTATATTACACAATGGCCTGTTAAATAGAGGACATGAGTTAATGGAAATGTTACAAGATTGCTGCAGGAAATGGGCGTGGGGGGGTGATGGTGGAGAATTTTAAGATACTTTTTAATTTTTTCTGTGATATAGAAGTCAGTCTAAACATCATTCTGATAATGTAAATGAGAATCTACAAGCCAGTATGTGTTTAATTCATGGAAATAGCCCTAAAATTTGAGGGGAGGCAAGGGGCAAAAGTGATAAGTTTGTCTTATCTTTATACTGTTGGATTTGAAGTAGTCTGGAATACCTCAGAAATTAAAATCTTTTAGGGGTACTTATAAAGTCATTGAGAAAAATATAGGTCTTAAACTGTCTGCCAATGATAGGTTAACCTATCATTTATTTTCAAATGATTAAGTAATTTTTGTGATGTGATGGAATGAAGGAGAAAGAACTATTAGGGAAGCTCATAAAATACTTGTTACAGTTTTTATTCTCAATGAGAGGATTTTTCATTTTCAGTCAGAGGGTTGCTGATTAATAATAATTGTTATTGTTTTGTTGATATTACTATTTGCTTTTTTCCACCCAGAGACAGTGTGGGTAGAAATATCAAAAAAGAGAGCTTGTGATTATGTGTAACTGAAGTAACCAACCAGGATGAGTTATGATGGATCTGGGAAATGTGCCTTCTTTTCCAGCCTCCTTTTAGAGGACTCAGAAGAAGAAGAAGGTGACTTATGTAGAATTTGTCAAATGGCAGCTGCATCATCATCTAATTTGCTGATAGAGCCATGCAAGTGCACAGGAAGTTTGCAGTATGTCCACCAAGAGTGTATGAAAAAGTGGTTACAGGCCAAAATTAACTCTGGTAAGATTTACCCTTTTGTGTTTTCACAATTTTTCTAAGAGATGCATGTATGTATGCCTTTTGGTTAACAAATTTATAATTTATAGATTGTTGAATTTAGACTTTTAACAAGTGTCTTAATCATTTTTGAAGTCTTAGCAGAAGCATTAAAGAGCATTAGTCTTTATGATTTTTTAGTAATGTATATTTCATTTCTCAACCATTTACTACTTCACAACATGTATAATACAGCTGTAATTTGTGATCACTGGTATGTCCCTTATATCATGTAAGATCCTTTTGAATCAAGGAAATAGACTCAGCATTTACCAACTGTGTGTCCTTGAGAAAGATTTATTTCTAATGTTGCTATTGTGTCACTTTGCAAATTACGATAATAAGGCCCCTGTGGGGATTTATTTGTTCACTGAGTGCCTATAATAGAGCCAGGCACAGTAGTTCTAGACATTGGTTATAGAATGGTAGAAGGACAAGGCACTTGCTTCTTGCATTGGTATTGGATGTTAAGGAAATGCCTTTCTGAAGTGAGAACATGTAAATTGAGAGCTGAGCTATTCCATAATTAGGGGAGAGCACTCTAGCGTAGGGAACAGCAAGTTCAAATACTTTAAGGTGGGAATCAACTTGGTGTATTTGAGGAGCTGAATCATGGGTAGTGTGGCTGGTGTATAATTAGTCTGGGAGAGAATAAAGCTGAGATGAGAAAGATTAGCAGAGGTTAGCTCATGCAAGACTTTTCAAGCAAAGGCCCAAACCTTAGATTTAAGTATGATGGAAAGCTACTAAAGGGAAAGGGGATGAAATGGTCTTACTCATATTTGGCTGCTCTGTAGAGAATGAATTTTTAGGGGGGACAAGAGACCAACCAGGAGTCTATTATTGGAGCACTTGTTAGAGTTGGTGATGATGAACGTGTAGCAGTGGTGATTGTGATGATAGAAATGGATAGATTCTGATACGTTTTGTAGGTAGATTCTGTAAGACATCGAATTCAGTAGATTGGATGTGATGGAATGAAGGAGAAAGAACTATTAGGGAAGCTCGTATTTTTGCCTTGAGCAGTTAAGTGAATGACGGTTCCTTTTACTGAAATAGGAAGTTGAAAAGGGAACTAAGACTTCTGTTTTGGACATTATATTTGAACTACTTATTAGATAACTATATAGAAATATCATGTAGGCAGTTAGCTAGATAAGCCTGGCATTTCAGGAGAAACATTCAGTTATGAGCACATGAGTAACATTTGAGACGTTGGTCAGCTAGAGGAAGAGCAGATAGCAAAGAAATAGGCCCAGGGACACTTAACATTTAGTGAGAACAGAGGAGACATAAGGAGCAGCCTTTAGTCAGAAAGGAAGAAAACCAAGAAAATGTGTTGTGCAAGCCAAAAGAAGAAAGCTTTAAGGAGTATGTGATCAACCCTGCACTTCCGAGAGGTCAAGTAAGAGGAGAAGAAAGAATAATTGGATTTGATAGCATGGTTGTTCTTGGTAGTTTCAGTCTCTGGAATCGTGGGTTCCTAAGCCTTATTAGATTAGATTGAGAGGAGTAAAGGAGGGAAGAAAGGAGAGACAACAACACAGATTTGACACTTTGAACAAATTTACTACCAAGGAGACTATAGGGAACAGGAATTAGAGTTATATGGGATCACAGAAAGTGTTTTTGTTTTATTTTGAGGTAGTAGATTTTTAGACTTGTTTTTATTTTGAGACTTCTAATAGAAAATAAAATACGAAAAGAGGAGAAGGAAGATGGGATCCAGAGCACAGGTTGAGTGGTTATCCCTTAATAGGAGAAAGGATATATTCCCTTCAGAAGGCTAGTGTTGATATGGGTGTTAATCAGTTTGTTGCTTTAATGGGAAGATTTATGACTTCCTGTGTTAATTGCATCTGTTTTCTTAGGTAAGGTCTTTGACTGATTAGGAGGCAACTTAGAAGGTTTTGAGGTGTGAGAAAAATAACATTCTAAGGATGCGGATATGTCGTAGGATTTCCAGATTGTATTAGTGTCTGTAAAAGTGATTTTAAAATTAGGTACACATACAATTTTTTTTAAGCTGTTATCAGATGCTTGGGATACAGGTATGCACTAGAGTTCAATGCTGGTGGGTCTTTTGCCAGGCAAATATGATGAAGGGAGTTAAGGGTATCTATAAGGACATAATTGTGGCAATCATAGCAATTAAAATCAGAAGAAAAGTAAGGACATCACAAAGTGTATAATGAGAAAGTGTAGAGTATCTTTGAATTTTATTGACATTGAACTAAGTAGGCTAAAATAATAAGATTGGTACACAGGAGGAGGGGATGCTTAAAATAGAGATTTAGGGGTAGTGCAGTAAATTGTGACGAAATCAAGGGGGATGAACTTAGAGTGGGTGACTGAGGTTGGAAAGGGTAATATTGGAAGCAAAAATGTTGAGAAAGTTATAATCCAATGGGACTGGTCTTGGATGTTGTAACAACGAAGGATTTAGTTGGCAAAGAAAGTAGAGAGCCAGGGGCCGGGCGCAGTGGCTCACGCCTGTAATCCCAGCACTTTGGGAGGCCGAGGCGGGTGGATCACGAGGTCAAGAGATCGAGACCATCCTGGTCAACATGGTGAAACCCCGTCTCTACTTAAAATACAAAAATTAGCTGGGCATGGTGGCGCACGCCTGTAGTCCCAGCTACTCGGGAGGCTGAGGCAGGAGAATTGCCTGAACCCAGGAGGCGGAGGTTGCGGTGAGCCGAGGTCGCGTCATTGCACTCCAGCCTGGGTAACAAGAGCGAAACTCCGTCTCAAAAAAAAAAAAAAAAAAAAAAAAAAAAGAAAGAAAGTAGAGAGCCAGGTGCTGAAGTCATTAATGAATTAGGTGAGTTAAGATTTGAAAACAGTAATGGGTATGTTGGGTGGGCAACTACTCTCACTTCTTGGTCCTGAGTTACAAGGGACTGTGGGGATAAAATGGCTATAGAAACATACATATAGGTATTATTAGTCAGGGGGCACTGTGGTTCAGACATGAAAATAAAAAGTTCAAAAAAGAAAGGCTGGTGATCAGAGGAATTTACTGGAAGTAGACCATGAGTACAAGAGAGGACATAGAAACTACTAGTAAGGTGGAAAATTAGATCAGATTAATACATGTACATAATTGTGTGAGATTAAAGGTCTGATCATTATAGCATGGTGACATAGGCAAATATGTTGTGAGGTACGATGGCACTGATTTTGATTTTCATAATCTGTTGGAGGAGTTGGGTTCAAGTTGGAGATTATGGGGATACTGGGAAAATTCCTGAGGCTCCTAGTAATGTGGTAGTCAAGTGGTGAGCAGTAGCCCTCTTGGTGGGCACAAGAGAAGAAAGCAATATCTTTTCTTCTAAGCTAGTCTAAGCCCAAGGCACTGAACAAACAAGCTGTCTTACCTGGAGCTGCCTTTTCTCTGATCTGTGTGGTGTTTCAGTAACTCACAGGCTTTGTTGGTCACTCCCCTGAGGTGTTACGAGGACTAAATGAGAAATTACATTTAACATGCTTTTCATTTTGACACTTAAGGGCCCAGAAATATTAGCTATTACCAAAATGAAGAAAAACAACTTGACTTAACTTCTGACACAGACAATTGATTATTAGTGTTAGATATGGAGGAAAACAGATAATACAGTTTATTGTTTAAGAACATTGGCTTTTTGAAGTTAGACAAGCCCAGTTCGGAACATTTACTTGAACACTCAGCTAGCTATAGGGTCTTGAGCATGTTTCTTAACATTGGTTCTCAACCGTGGCTGCTGATCAAAATCACTCACTGGAGTTTTTAAAGATACAGATGGGCTGGGCACAGTGACTCACTCCTGTAATCCCAGCACTATGGGAGGCCAAGGCAGGTGGATCACCTGAGGTCAGGAGTTTGAGACCAGCCTGGCCAACATGGCGAAACCCCACTTCTACTAAAAATACAAAAATTAGCTGGGTATAGTGGTGCACCCCTGTGATCCTAGCTACCCAGGAAGCTGAGGCAAGAGAATCGCTTGAACCCAGGAGGCAGAGGTTGCAGTGAGCCAAGATTGCCCCATTGCACTCCAGGCTGGGTGACAACAGTGACACTCTGTCTCAAAAAACAAAAAATACAGATGATTCAGATTTACTCTCAAAGATTCTTAAGTAGGACTGGGGTTGAGCCTCAGTTCCTTCATGATACCTAATAAAGTTGTTAATGAATGTCAAAATAGTTAATGTTTCTAGTTTCCACTGTACCAGGCACATGGTAAGTACATGATTAAATTAAATGGGAGTTTGTTTTTATTTTGGAAACAGAATCTTGTTCTGTCTCCAGGCTGGAGTGCAGTGGCACAATCTTGGCTCACTGCAACCTCTGCCTCCTGGGTTCAAGGGATTCTCCTGCTTCAGCCTCCTGAGTAGCTAGGACTACAGGCGCACACCACCATGCCTGGCTATTTTTTTGTATTTTTAGTAGAGGTGGGGTTTCGTCATATTGGCCAGGCTGATCTCAAAGTCCTGGCCTCAAGTGATTTGCCCTCCTCAGTGGCCTCCCTGGCTAATTTTTTGTATTTTTAGTAGAGATGGGATTTCATCATGTTGGCTAGGCGGGTCTCGGACTCCTAACCTTAAGTGATCCGCCCACCTCGGCAACCTCCCATAGTGTTGGGGTTACAGGCGTGAGCCACCATACCTGGCCTCAGGTTAGTTTTATAAAGTTATAATAAATACTTTTCAAAAGATGGCCAATTGAATGTATAGGTCTCAGCAACTGAACTTTCCTGATAAGTATTCAGAAGTATTTTTTTATAGCTGCACAAATACCCCATCATTCTGGTAGAGACTTACTTAAACATTTATTAAGAAGCTACCAAATTTGGATTGCTAAAGTCTACAGGATATACAAAGATGAATACAATAAATCTAGTACAGGTTTAGGCAGGTGCAGTCAGGGTGTAACGGAGAGAACCCTGATTAAGATATATAGGAGTAGGCTGATTGGTGGCTGATGCCTGTAATCCAACAGGACAAGACAAGAGAATCCCTTGAGCCCAGGAGTTAGAGGTTGCAATGAGCCATGATTGTGCCACTGCACTCCAGGCTCAGCAGCAGAGTGAGATCTTGTCTCCAGCAAAAACATGTAGGAATAAATGGTTTGCTCCCAGCTGTGTGGAAATCTTTTATTCCCTGGAGGAAGAAAATGAAGCACTAAGATATATAAGAGAATCTGTATTAAATTATCTCCAAGGTCCATATTACATTTTCATGTATGCTAGACTCTAAAAAGAAGCTAGGTTTTATTCATATACTCAAAATGTAGTGAAAACTCAATGTAATTTTACTACAGCTCATTTTGAGACAGCTTACTTCTTCAGATTAGACTCACTTTCAGCTGTTTTCTAGAAAATATGCGTAAGTTACTACTGCTGTCTTGGACCTTATGCCAAATTTTACTCTTAAAAAATTCTTACTTGACTAGCACGAGTTAGTAGAGTTTTATGAGCTCCTTGAAGGCAGGACCTTCTACTCTTTCTTTTTTGAATTTCCAAAACCTCTAATTAACTGGTTGCATATAACAATCACTCAACAAATGTTACTTGAATTGAATTTAAACCTATCTACCCTGTTATTTGTACAACTTACTCTAATTTTAAGGTCATTTTTCCATTTGAAACTCTATTTAAATATAAACAAAGGAAAAGGTAGAAATAACCTACATATTTAATTATACAAGACTACTACCTACCAAATTGGAACCAAAAAGCTTCAGAATAATCAAATGTTGAATGGATATGGAAGTTTTCTATTTAAAAAAATGTTTGGTCAAACAAACATAAATAACATAAAATACGCCATTTTGACCATTTTTTAAGTATACAGTTTGGTCCTTTCACAGTGTTGTGCAATCATCACCCCTATTTCCAAAATTGTGTATCATTCCAGACAGAAACTCTAACCATTAAGCAGTAACTCCTCACTTCCTGCTCCCTCCTCCACCAAATCCCTGCTAACGTCTCATCTACTTTCTGTCTCTCTGAATTTGCATATTCTAGATATTTTATGTAAGTAGAATCATAAAATATTTGTTCTTTCATATCTGTCTTATTTCATGTAGCATAATGTTTTCGAAGTTCATCATGTAGCAGCATATATCAAGACTAATTCCTTTTATGACTGAAGGGAGCTGTTTTTATTTGGACAAGGTTGGCTCCTTTCTTCCTGTTCTAGCAAGTAAGACAGACACATTTTTTAAACTCCAAAAGGTCTTAGGTGTGTGTTGTCACATCAAAGATACTAGCTTGGTATGTAACTAGGTGTTTGAGATGTTACATCACTAAACATTGTTTTCATGGCATCATGCCAAAATACTTAAAGAGGAAGTAGGAAGTACAGATGACATTCCATTGCCTCTGTCAACTTCCTGTGATGAAGGATGTATGAGTATCTGGGAAGAAAACAACCAAGGTATCTAAATAATGGGTGGCGGCTTATTATCATAGGGCAGGACCCGACGTGAACATTGGATATTATAGACTGCTGTATTAGGGGACATTACTGGTTTACTGCAGAAATGTATTCCCTTTTCTTCTCCTTTCCATTAAGGTTTTTTTTTTGTTTGTTTGTTTTGTTTTTTAATTTTAGGCTTAAAACTTAACAAGGAAAAGTGTTTTATGAAGACATTGTAAAACTAAGCTTTACTTGTAATTTAATTTTTACCAGGTTCTTCATTAGAAGCTGTAACCACCTGTGAACTATGTAAAGAGAAGTTGGAGCTTAACCTGGAGGATTTTGATATCCATGAACTACATAGAGCTCATGCAAATGAACAAGTTAGTATATTTTGCCTAATTTGGTAAGTGTCTATTCTATGCTTCAAGGACAGCTCTTGAAGAAAAGATTAAATCATGGTCAGAAACCTTGCATTAAAATAGTAATAACAATGATAATGTTCTTAACATAATTCTATTACTTCATTAGGTGTTAGAATTTCATAATTTTTTTTTCCCTTAAGCTTAGGAAAGTTGTTCCAAAATAGGGATGCCAACCTTATTTCCCCACAACCATAAGTTTTTTGAGATGCATGAATGATACAGTTAGAATGAAGAGCTCAATATTTTCCCCCATTTTCTTTACTGAAGGAAAATTTAGGAGGTGGGCAGATGTGTGCTTAAGATTACAAGAGTGACTCTAGAGCCAAATTGTTGAAGTGTGGTTAGCATATTTGTTGAAAAAAAAGATACAATGGAAAGGGAGTGCATGAAGTGCTTGAAAAACACTTTTTGGCCAGGTACAGTGGCTCACTCCTATCCCGAGCACTTTGGGAGGCTAAAACAGGGTGATTGTTTGAGGCCAGGAGTTCAAGACCAGCCTCGGCAACATAGCAAGACCCCGTCTCTACAAAACAAAAACACTTTTTAAATGTAGGGGTAATGGGCCTACTCTCTTTTATTATATTGAATGAGATTTACAAAACATAAAAACCATTTTGTACAGCTGCCATCTCTGTTTAGTTCAACATTTTCATCACTCCAAAAGAAAACCCTCTACCCATTAAACAGTTGCTCCCCATTCTGTCCTCTCAGCCCCTGGCAACTACCAGTCTGTGTTGTTTTATAGATTTATTTACCCTGGATAATTTCATACAAATAGAATCATACATTAATATATGATATTTTCTGAACCACGTTTTTTAAATAGGGGAATAATGGATACCCTTTGAAAATCTGATTAAAACTATGTACCCGTCTTTAAAAATATATAGACACAAATTATGTCTACAATTTAAGGGGTTCCCAGATCCCTTGAAGCTAATCGCTTGAATCCAGATTAAGAATCACTAATCTAAAGAATGAAACATTAAGTAGTTGATATAGCATAGGTGCTACTCTAATGCCAGTTAGGTTGTTTTATTCTCCAATGCACTAGTTGTCCAAAAAGAAAATCACTTTCAGCAAGGAAATGTTTTAAATCTCCAAGGAGTTCTGTGTAGCTAGCTGAGCATTGATACTTGAAAAACAGAGGAATCATGGAAAAGTGGAATCATGCAGAAATAAATATATGATTTTTCAAAATGAGAGTAGGTTTCAAAAGGATTATTTCTTCTGCTGCCTTCCTTCTCGAGATGCTTCATCCTGTCTCTCAGAGGTAGTTCTTTCTTTGTTTCCTTCTTTTCTTTTTTTTTTTTTTTTTTTTTTTTTGTGTGTGTGTGTGTATGTATGTGTGTGTGTGTGTGTGTGTGTGATGAAGTCTCGCTCTGTTGCCCAGGCTGGAGTGGAGTGGGGCGATCTCAGCTCACTGCAGCCACCGCCTCCCAGGTTCAAGCAATTCTCCTGCCTCAGCCTCCTGACTAGCTGGGATTACAGGCATGTGCCACCATGCCTGGCTAATTTTTGTATTTTTAGTAGAGGCAGGGTTTCACCATATTGGTCATGCTGGTCTAGAACGCCTGACCTTGTGGTCCGCCCGCCTTGGCCTCCCACAAGTGCTGGGATTACAGGCATCAGCTACCAGGCTCGGCCAGTCCTTTGTGAACTCAGGAATGGTTTTATTGTTTTCTAAGCATTTTAATGACTCATATTCTTTAGAAGTATTAGGAAATATCAGGTGGAGTCATTTTAAAAACAATGACAGCCTTGATTAAACTTTGTGGTTTTAACTTGTTTGTTCTGTATGAATAATAGATTCTAGTGACCTGATAGATACACTCATTTTAAGTGATTGGTAAGTCTATTTCCTCATTACCTAGTGTCTTGATCTTTTACAAGGTGATAACCATTTAAGTTTTTTTTTTGAAATGGTGCCTCCCAAAGCACTGGGATTACAGGTGTGAGCCACACTGCACATGGCCTTATTTAAAGTTTTTTTTAAAAAATTGTGGATATATTATTCCCTTGTAAGTTAAAAAGGCAAAAATAAATTATTAAGTGAAGCATTACAAGCGTGTGTGTGTGTGTGTGTGTGTGTGTGTGTGTGTGTGTGTGGTGTGTGTGTGGTTTTGCTCTTGTCGCCCAGGCTGAAGTGCAGTGGCGCTCAAGTGATTCTCCTGCCTAAGGCTCCCAAGTCGCTGGGGATACAGGCACCTGCCGCGGCTAATTTTTGTATTTTTAGTAGAGATGGGATTTTGTCATGTTCACTAGACTGGTCTTGAACTCCTGACCTCAAGTGGTTCACCCACCTCAGCCTTCCAAAGTGCTGGGATTACAGGTGTGAGCCACCATGCCTGGCCTCAAATTTCTTGAATACTCAGTAGACTCTGATAACCAGTTACTTGCTGAAGGTGGTACTAAAATCATAGAGTTCTTAACTTCCAATGAACCAGTTACCCAATTCAGTTTATGAGTAGTTCAGTGTCAAAATTAAAGGACAGATTAGATTTTTAATTATACTATATTCATGATTTGTATTCATGGCTTAAAAACAACGAGGGTGGGGGATGGGAGAGGAGAGAGAAACATTTAATCTGAGGAATATGAGCTCCTTAAAATTATCAGGTCCAGAGAGGTGTTTAAAATGTAACAGCATTCTCATCTCACTCTCCCTTGAATATCTCTTGAAGCCACTTGCTTTGGAGGCTCTAGACTAACTAATGCCAAGTAGCCATAAATGTTATATACCCTATAGTACAATAGTGTGTAGCCAATCACTAACCAACGTTATTTCTGTAAAACAATGAGAATTCAGAGTGAACAACTTTTGTCATCTCTCCTTTCCTGATTTGTCTTTTCTTTAAAAATTTGAGCCTTTCTTTTGTTCTCTGGAGCACTCTCCACAAGGCAACTTGGAAGTGTGTCCCTGGCAGCAATCCTGAACCTTGACTTAACTCTGTTAATTTTGTCTCAGTTTCTTCCTTTTAGTTTAACACAACAGAACAGTTTGGAATCAAAGAGCTGTTTTTACCAACTACAGATTTCTGTGTGAATGATTAGTTATTCTCTTACCTTTATTAATTCATTCTTTTATTTACTATGCCTTTAAGTTCATTGTATTACAGAGAAAAACACTTGAGCTATCACAATAGGTTTTAGTTATAGTAGTATATTGGCTTAGCTATAGAAGAAATGTAATTTTTAACTAAACATACATAGCTATAGCTGTTTGTATAATGAAATCTATGAGCTTTATAGAAAAGCAAAGCATTCATTCCACCATCAAATTATTTAAAAATTCCATTTTTATATAAAGTTATTACACTAAAGACTATGAGAATAAAAAGTAAAATTTTATGAAATTATAAAGGACAGTCTTTTTTTCTTAATGGCATTGTATCTCATTAGGAACTGGATATGAATACATTTCCTCTAGTTTATCAGTGTACTGTGAGTATCAATCTGAATTCTACTAATTTTTCATTCTCTGTATTTTTCTTTTCTCCTGTTTGCTTCCCTGTTGAAGGCTGAGTATGAGTTTATCAGCTCTGGTCTCTACCTAGTGGTGTTATTGCACTTGTGCGAACAAAGCTTTTCTGATATGATGGGAAATACAAATGAACCAAGCACACGTGTCCGAGTAAGTAATAATGAAGTTGGGGAGAGGGAGGGTTGTGATCCAGCAAGTGTTTGCCTTGGAAAGCAGATTGTTTTATATGTTCACGTCTTACTTCCTTTGGGAAGCTTTTATTTTTATAGTGTTTCTTAAAAATGAAGATATTGTAGATTTAATGGAAATTTGTGACTTCTGTAACAAGCAGCCTGATTTTCTCATAAAGCTGTTTTAGAGAAGTAATTTTCTAGCTCTCGAAGGTAATTGGAATGTATTTAATTGAAAAAACAGAACTGGAAACATCAAGGGAAAATGGGCTTTTTCTTACTAAAACAGAACCTCAGTATTATCACTTAGAAACCTGAAATTGAACTCCAAGAGCAAAGAGTATGGGAAATTAGCTTCAATTTATTTGTTATTGTTCTATAAAATATTACCAATGTACTAATTTTTAAGTGGCCGTATTACAAACTATTTTAGATATGGAATAGTTGGTTGTTTACTATGTACACTATTAGCCATAATATGACATTTTGGCTAGCTGTTTGTTAGGTATTTATAAGTAAATTATGCTTTTTGCCTCAGCGCACCGGAGGAAACTTCATGCTTTGCTTGTCTGGGCCATTTTGTGTAGCAAGGGCTAGGGTCTCTATATATCTGCCATTATTGTAGTATTCTGAACACTTCATATCTTGAAATATGTTTATAAGTATATCCTTCAAACTTTATTATATTACTGTTAACTTTGATGATAAAAATGTAGTAGAGTTAATGTAATGTTTTCATTTCGAGAATTATCACGTAACTGCAATTCAATGTGTATATTACTTCTAAATTAGTAAAATATTTTTCTGTATTTTATCATCATGTGGACATTATTCCAGTGAGCCAGTTAACAGATAATGATCATTGAAGAACATTATTATTATCTATTAAGAGCATTCAGAATTTGAGCAAAGCTCTCTTGACTTCTAAGTACTTTAGAAATTGTGAGCCCCTAAAACCTTAATACTGTAAAATGATTTCTAAAAAGGTACCTTAATTCTTCAGAATGAATAAACCATATAAAACCTGTAATAACTTTTGAATTTCATGTGTTTATAAAAGTTCATATTTACAAGTTTTAAGGTGGAAAATAACAAAATGTTGGATAATACTCCAAAGTGGAAGTCGTTAGGATTTTTTTTTTTTAATGAAAAAAGTATACTTTTTTTGGAATAAAATGTATACTTTATCAAATTTAGGTAGGAAAATATGGATTCTTGGGAGGTTTTTTTTATTTTGTTTTTTGTTTTTTATGGCCACTGAAGTTGAATTTATTTGGGTCCAAATACAAGGGATGGTTTTTTGGCTTTTTTCCCTCCATTTCATAATTTTTTCAAGTGTTATGAGAAAACAGTATTATTGGATAAAATTATTTTATCTGCTCCCAATTTTAAAAAACTGGTTTCTACATGATTATAATGATTATATAAAACATTTAAAAATTAATACCATTAAGCTTGTAATTTTTGATGTTGGGGGGATAAAGACCCCTATTTAAAGGCTTTATGATGTTTGACTTATTAAGTAGAAATGAATCTCCTATACTGATTCTCTCTTTAGAACCATTTGCAACATTTAAACTACTGTATTTCTTTCTGCATTGTTTCTAGTTTATTAACCTTGCAAGAACTCTTCAGGCACATATGGAAGATCTCGAAAGTAGGTGGAATTTCCCCCCTCCCCAGACTTGTTGAATTTACTTTTGCAAATTAAATCCACAGAGAAAAACCTAAGTATAACTCTTTTTTGCCAAATTAGAGCTTCATTTATAGGCTTAATAATACCAAAATGATTGATTTGGGAAATATGGGTTGGGCAACTGACATTAGTTTTTTTAAAGCATATTTTAAAGTATGGAAGAAAGTAATTTTAACTGCGAGTATTTCCCTTTTTTTTTTTTTTTTTTTCCAAAGAGAAATTTGTTGATCACCTTGATTTCAGGATTTATAATTAAGAAGAAGGCATAAATCTTAACTACTAATCAAACCATATTTCTTAATCTGTTAGGATTTTTAAAATTTTGTTTTTGGTAAGAAATTTTGCCTGTTTACTCAGATTTGTTAGATCATAAAAGATATTCCTGGGCTTGTATATGATTCCAGGAAAATA
The DNA here is from genome assembly GCF_009761245.1 of Sapajus apella. Lineage (NCBI taxonomy): Eukaryota > Metazoa > Chordata > Mammalia > Primates > Cebidae > Sapajus > Sapajus apella. The sequence goes on from NW_022436958.1 coordinate 23,313,575, forward strand.
TGGGACCGGGAGTCATAATTCTGAATCCCTATCAGAAGCCATAAAGGGCTTATTTTGGTGAGGTTTTTTTTTTTTTTTTTTTTTTTTTTTTTTGGCTTTTTGTAAGTCCTCATGGACCTTTAATAGGTAGCCAAGCTCTACCAGTAGCTCCAGTGTCTTAAGATCACATTCCAGCGTCAGGATTTCTGCCTGGGCTCATAAGTGAAGGTGCTTAATTCCCAAATCTTGACAGGCATCTGTACAGCTTACCTTCTTTTTAATCTCCTGGAACTTCCAGTGTGCTTCGTACCATGGGGCACAGGTATTGGTGGCTCTGAAACGGTTCCTGGCAATTGAAGATTACCCCACCCAACCCCTGCATATTTTACTTTTTTACCCTTCATTACCCATTCCAAAACACTACTCGAAGTGTCTTTTTAAAATACGTATTCTTCAGTTGATTACTTTCTATACTCGTCTTTGAACTATTTGGAGTGTTATCTATAGTATGCATACTGTTTTTACCTTTAGAGAAAGCTCAACATCCTTTGAAGTTAAGTTTAAAAAGGACTTAGTCCTCATAGGAACCTTTTAATTCTAGATAATCTAAAACATAGATTTTTGTCATTAAGTGTATGCTACTTTCAAGTTTTAAAAGGATTTGAGATGGAATCAGGTAACATTTTCACAGTTTTAATTAGGATGTGTGAAAATAAAGGAGTCAGTGCAAACTCCTTTGGTATAAAATTTTTTTCCCTTTATACCTTCGTTTCATATCCCGTATGTTGGCCTAATACAAAGGTCTCTCTGTTTTGTTTTTTTTTAAATTATATACTTTGTTCAATACAAAGGTCTCTCTGTTTTGTTTTTTTTTAAATTATATACTTTGTTCAATGTCATGATAGTAATTTGTTTCAGTGTATGTTTTCCCCAGATTTCTCCATTTTAAAAAACTAACATTATCATTTAAAATTTAGTTTCTTAAACCTAGTATTGTCCCCTCCTAATGTGGGAAGAAAAAGATGGAGGTGAAATATGTCCAAACTCAACTGAGCATGAAAGACATGGGTGCTACAAGTTAACCCCTAAATACCTGAAATGGATTCTGACTAAATTATCGTCTCCTGTGGAGTGGAGTTAAATGGAAAAACACAAGAAGTTTCTTAATAAGTCGTTATTTTTTAGTTTGGAATTTCTCAGTGATATAGCATAAAACTTAATAGAGTTTGTATCAGTCATGAGCTAGTTATATGTTTGTGTCATTTATTAAATGGATTTAAACTATTAGTGTTGCATAGTTTTTCTGTGCTTTGCCCTAGGTTGATTCCATTTGTTGGCTGCTCTTAATTTGTCCAATGTAAATATGAAAAGAGTGCATAAAACCTTTCTGCCCTTGATAATGGGGGAAAGATGGTGGTTAGATGTTTATTTTAGTGAGTATGCGTTTTCTTTCACATGCAAAGCAGTTCATAGAATTCATAGTTTTATGCTTACTGTGTCCTTCCAAAAGACACCCAGGATGCTTTATTTTTAACTCTTGAGCCACTAGTGACTCTTGAATAAATTGAGGTCAGAAATATTGCAAAGGTGATAAGTTTCTGACAGTGTGGAGACTGGGGAATAATCTCAACAATAGGTTTTACTGAATCCAGTTACTTTAATTTAGGCTGTGTCTATATGAAGCATTTCCAACTTACTAAATGAGCTTTTATCTTGGCATTGTATAGACATAGCTTTGATGTAAATTGCAAGAACACCCATAACCTCTTATTCTATGTACATTTCTTTTCATTCTCATCGGATGCATCAAACATGCAGCGGTAATAAGCCAGATTCTACTCAGGTGTGTGAGAGCACTTGCCTTAAGTTCACTTTTTTTCCTAGTGTTTATATATCATTAGCTACTATGAACACAGATTTATCTCAGAAAAAAATGTTTAGAAGATGCTCTTGAACATTTTTAAGCATTTTCATTTTTATAAAAATTGATAGAACATTACAAAAAGATGTGGGGGGCGGGGGCATTGTGGATGGGAATCACCCGCAGTCAAACCACCCTAACCCTGTCATATAACTTATCATTTTGATTAAACAATATACTAAATTGGGATTTTTATTTTTACAAGTCATTGCTGTTCTGGCTTCATATTGACACTTCCCATTTTTATCCCCCTTAAAATCATTCTTGACTATCCTGTTTTCTTTCAACAGCTTCAGAGGATGATTCCGAAGAAGATGGAGACCATAACAGGACATTTGATATTGCCTAACTTCATATAAGACAGATGGATGATCTGTGAACACAAGTGTTTATTAAAACTGGCAATTAAATATAAATTAATTTTGTGGGGGAATGCCTAATAAATACATTGACTATATATAAAATGAATATATACATACACATGTATGCCTGTATATATATATTCATTCTCAAGTGTTGCTGAATTAAAATTCTGCTGGACTTTTTTAACACAGCAAATCTGATGTTTATAAACTGGTAATCAAAAAGGTTTTTTTCTTTTAGGTGAGTGGGAAAGTATTACCCTTGTTTTAAATATCTAAGCAATGCCCATCAACCCTTTTCTGTGTTCTGATTACTATAGTCATATTTATGAAAAAAAGGTTTGTGTTTTAGTCTCTTGCTAGTGAGAAAAGTGGGACAAAATATGCGTTTGAAATTAAAACCATATGGCACCTAATTATTTTTCTTTTAAAATGCCTTAAGTTGCAGTCTCATTTTGATAATCATTTGCTTCCAGTGTTTAAAAACAAAAACTAAAAAAAGAATGGGAGATGGTTCTGAGAAGAGCATTATATTAGGTTTCCAAATTTAATTTGAATTCCAAATTCACTTAGCAATAAAATCTAATTTTTAAAAAAGTATATAAATATCAAATGCATAAATGATGGATGCATTTTTGTATTGATTTGCAAAATGCAGATTATATTTGATAGGCTATAGTATGTAGATATTCCTTTTAGGAATATTACAGCTGTAAATTATATGAGAATTGCCAGTCAAATGCTATTTGGTTTTAAAAAAAATATTGCAATCTCAAGTTAATGGAATATTTTTAAATCCCACATTCAGAGTTTAAAACACTGGTTTTCAATGTGTTTTTTAGTGTTGTCACTTCTTTATAGATAAATATGATATAAATAACCTGTTTGGATTCTGGTCGTTTTTAACTGTTACTTGGTAATTCTGAGCATTTATTTGATGACTTAGTATTTTTCACTACCTTTGGATGGCAGATGAACGTTATTCACCATGAATGGATCTACACTGTGGTCATGAGTTGTGTATACTTACATAACACTGTATTTTTTCTTCTGTCAATACCCTTTAGATACACTTTAAAACACCTTAAGGTCTGATGTTATTGCAACAAACTACTTTTTCAAACCTAAATAGGAACCATGTAATTTCTGAAAAGTGAATGATAATTTGCCCACACTTAAGTTTGTTGGTTTTATGTAAAACATTGGCTCGAAATAAAGTGCACACTGATTTATTTACAGTTTGAAATGTTTCCTTTTAAACTGGTGTTCAAAGAATTCAAACTTTATAACCAATAATTTTATTAAAATTTCAAATCTCATATAATAATATAAATGTTCTAAAACATTTGCTCACCTCTTGTCAGTTGTTTTTGCATTGTTTGTTGTAAAGCAAAAATATAAAATTTAAGGGTGGTAGTTTTAATATATTCTGTGGGTCCTTAGAGTGCTTTGAATTTGAGCATATATACTTTCAATAAAATTCAGTGTAATAGTTGTCCTTAGGGATGCTTTGAATTTGAACATACATAATTTTAATAAAATTCAGTATGTTAGTTGTCTTCTGCTTAACCCGTAAAACTTTATTTAAAAATTTTAACTAGTACAAAACATTCATTGGTATGCATATCAGATATTCTATATAGTTTTGTCATTAAATGCTAAATGACAGTGATAACAATGGCTTAAGCTTTGCAGTATTCTTGTAGTTTTCCAGTACCATTTAGTATTTTAATATTGTCATATTAGCTTCAGATTATCATGTAAATGACAGAGGAATAAGAGAAAAGGCTTTCATTGGTTATCAGTTTTAAACTCAGAATTAAAGAGACCATACATTTTTCTAACAAAATATAGTTTAAAATGTTATTCTAAATATCTGCCAAACAAAGAATTATATTGTTATTACTAGCTAGAACCAAGATGTTGAAGAAAGCAGTTTCTACATTCTGAATGTAGTAAACAAGCCTACCTGTGTAACCCAATTATTTCTTGACTAATGAATATATAAGGGGCCTGTTATAGATGTTCAGGTATATAAAGAAAATGAAAATGTAGGCTGAGCAGGGTGGCTTATGCATGTAATCCCAGCACTTTGGGATGCCAAGATGGGTGGTCACTTGGGGTCAGGAGTTTGAGACCAGCCTAGCCAACATGGTGAAACCCCATCTCTACCAAACATGCAAAAAGTTAGCTGTGTGTGGTGGCAGGGGTCTGTGGTCCCAGTTACTCAGGAGGCTGAGGCAGAATTGCTTGAAAACCCACAAGGCAGAGGTTGCGTTAAGCCAAGGTCAAGCCACTGCACTCTAGCCTGGGTGACAGAGCGAGAATCCATCATATATATATATATAGAGAGAGAGAGAGCGAGCGTACACACTTCATTACCAGAGGCCTCTTGCCCTATTGAAAAATGAAACCAAATATTGAAAATTAAATGTTTAAAACAGCTAGTTTGGAAGAGCTGCCATTAGGTAGAAAGTATGAAAACATGCAGAAGAAAGTTGTATGGGAGTTGAGTAGAAGGTAAGATTTAAGAGCAGCACAGCCCAATAAAGCTTCCTTAATGAAAAAGTTCTGTAATCTATGTTGCCTGGTATAGTACCTACTAACCACCTGTGATTTGGACACTTGACAATGTGGCTAATGTTACTGGGAGACTGGATTTTAAACTAAATTCAGTAGCCTCATGTGGCTAGTGGCTCATCGGACATTGTAGTTCTAAATGTTTGAGACTGTTGGTTTTAAGTTGGACTTACTCACTTTCTACCCAAATTCTACCACTCCTTTAAGAATTCCTTTAGAACTCTTAGTTCCCATAATACACCATGTTTTTACTGTGCCTGTGGTTCTTCAAGGACTGGTAGAATTTGGGTAGGAAAATCAGGAATTCTAGGGTAATGTTCACTATTGACATTAATAGCCAATCAATAATAAAATAGACTTCTTTATCACTACACAAAATCTCAGAAATGTAAAGCTCTTACGGAGCATGATTGTCTAACAGCTAGTGTAATGCCTGCATTTTCAATACCAAGTAGCCACACTGTTGATGATAGTTTTCTGTCACTTTTTAGTTACTCATGTCTCGTTAGTGCCATTAATTGTGATGAGGCATGTTTTCAATTTATGTGGTCAATAAAAAGAGATTACACAAGCTGGGACTTTGTTGCCATTAGTCAAGCTAGTGAGATAGTGTATCTCCCCACAAGAAAGTAAGATAATTGATGGGGTGTGGATTCAGGAGAGGGACTGCTTTTCTTTGAGCTTCAGACTTATAAACAGTATACTTCAGTCAACAATGGAACACATATAGAACGGTGTTCCTATAGTAGACCATACTTTTACCTTTTCTATATTTAGATACACAAATACTTAACTGTTACAGTTGCCTGTAGTATTTAGCACGGTAATAATGCTGTGCACATTTGGAACAAAATAGGCTATACCATCTGGGTTTATGTACGTACAGGCTGATGTTCACACAAAGATTCCTTAACTACACATTTTTTAAAACATGTCCCCATTGATAAAAGTGATACATGACTAATTTACATGAAATCTATACATTCTTGCCTGTTTTTGAGTTATTGATGGTTAGGAAAATCACTTAGCTTTTTCTTTTACTCCCCAAATGATTTTCACCTTTTTCTTAAAATGTACAATAAATGTACTAAAAACTTTGATCATCATCACCACAGTTATACTTAGTGTCTTTGGTTTTTGCGTACAGTTTTCATGTCTTTGAAAGAAAAATTAATAAATGCTTGAGGAGAATGAGATATATCTTGTATAGGGGAAGGCACAAAAGGTATGGTGGCAGGAGAGAAATCCTTAAAGTGGCACTCTGATATATGTTAACCTAATTGCCAGCTTTCTCCATGCCTTCCTGGACACAGCCATCATATTTTGTTTGAAAAAATTTATAAACTTCCATTAAAACTTGAATCGTGATAAAATGGTGTGTGTAAAAGTAATGAAACTAAAATTAAGGGGTGTTGTAAAAGTTGTAAAATTTTCTTCATCTAAATCATAAAAGGAGATATACATTCTAGAGGAATTACCTGCCAAAGTAACCATTATCAAAGAAATTTAAATGTATGGGATGTACTTAAAATCACTTATTCCCCATTATTTACTAATAAACATATAAGTAAATAGAAGGGAAGATACATCAGGCAAGACAAATAGGCTGGGCTTTTATTTTTATCTGCTTCTTGGGCTTAAAGCTTTCCTTCATTCAAGTGACATTCTGCATTTGACGAGGTGGTTAAAATCACTGCATTAGTTCTATGATCATTTCTAAAACCTGATTCTATGATGAACCTAAAAATTTTTGTCACAACAGATGAATACATAAAAATAATGTTACTAAAATAAGGAATACCATTAAAGTTCTAAGATCCAATGTCAAGTTTTATATTAAAATCCTTCCCAAGAATCTCGGCCAAGGCATTTTGTTGATATCTTAGTGCAAGATTACCAAAAGCTTAGTCAAATTGAACAGGATATTCATTTTCTTCTGCAACTACCAAAACACAGTCTTCGTTATAAGGTGATTCGGATGCAGTTGAAAAAACTGTGGTGAAATGAGAATCAGAATGTCTTTTGTACAGGAACCAAATGATTGCTCCCAAAACTGTCAAAATTACTGTGCTGGCAATCACCAATCCTATTAAAATGTGGTTATCTGAAAAGGAAAAGACAATATATGGGAGATTCAGATACACAAGCTGCAAGTATATTTTGGGGAGAACAACTGTAGTTTAGTGTAAACATTTCTCTGTGTTGAGAATTTCCCACACTGGTGAGAAAACAAAAATTTCACATTTATTACTATCAAGATTTGTATTTGCCTGAAGAACATTACTCAAATTTTCTAGGAAGTTGTGCGCTTCTTCACTCTACTTAAGATCCTAAAATGGAAATCACCATGCTCCAGTTTGTCTTCCTTGGCTTTACTTTCTGACCTAAGACTACAAATTCAGACTTACTCTTCCCTTTAGGAATTGAAGTATTTAGATATTGTGTTATATTATTAAGGTCTAATGGTTCACCTGGCTTTGGGAATTTAAGATTTGTTTAACTGAAAAAACACCAAGAGTTGCAGTAAGTACCTTGCTTTTGTGTGTCTTTCCATTCTTTGATTCTTTTGTTTCCCTAAAGTTCTATAAGTATGCACAACTTTGCAGTTCTTGCCCATTCAAAACCTTTTTTATCTTTCTATAAGAATCCAGTCTAATAAATTGAGGAAAATCACTTGGTTTAGAAGTCAGGGGGATGAAAATACTTTTGGGCAGGTACTTGTATTATATATAGTAATAGACTAAAGAATGTGAAAATTCTTCAGAATTACTTTTTTTGGCAGATTTTTGATTATTAAATATATTCATAATACTCATTCTGGTGCTTGTTAAAATGAGACCTGGAAGAATTTAAGATTAGTGAGAGAAATCTGGCCAAAATTATTTGTTAAAGTGAGGGAGAGCCATTGATATTTTTCAAATATTGACAGGATTTTTTGGGAGAAGTAAGGAAATGGCCACAAGTGAATTATCTTTTTAATCCTGAAATAAAATTTGGTAGTAAAGATTTGGTAACGTGTGAGGGCGGGTTTGGTGGTGGTACTATTAAAGACATTAAAATGAAAAAAGCCAAGATTCTGTAAACTGATTTAAAATGGGTTCCTTCCATTAGTTGGTTACTGCAACCTCTGCCTTCTGCGTGCAAATGATTCTCATGCGTCAGCCTCCCAGGTAGCTGAGATTACAGGTATGTGCCATGATGTCCAGATAATTATATTTTTAGTAGAGACAGTTTGGCCATGTTGCCCATGCTGGTCTGAAACCCCTGGCCTCAAGCAATCTGCCCCCTATGCCTCCCAAAGTACTAGGATTATAGGTGTGGGCCACCATGCCCAGCCCCCTAGTTTTGTTAAAATTAGCATAGCTGATTTTCAGTATAGAACCTTAACATTACAAATGTGAACACACTGAGTCTACTAATGATTGTACAATAATACCTTCATAGTCAGTAGCATCTACTTTGAATAGTGATTACATGATAGTAATATAGAAAAAAACTTAAGTCTGAAATATGATAATTGAGAATTATTTACAGACTCAATCATATAGCTTTAAAAATTAGAAGACCTGGTATCCTAAGAACTGGACAGCATCCAAGATCGGTGGGACACAGTAAGTATACATGCTTGTATTTTCAATTCTGCAAGTGACTGTTGGCCAAAGTTACCTCCATGGGTTTTAGCTAGCTGCATACTACTAAAATGTATGACAAAGTCAATTGTCAAGGCAGCTGATGAGAGTCTATTAAAACAATATGTGGCCGGGCGCGGTGGTTCACGCCTGTAATCCCAGTACTTCGGGAGGCCGAGGCGGGTGGATCACGAGGTCAAGAGATCGAGACCATCCTGGTCAACATGGTGAAACCCCGTCTCTACTAAAAATACAAAAAATCAGCTGGGCATGGTGGCGCGTGCCTGTAGTCCCAGCTACACAGGAGGCTGAGGCAGGAGAATTGCCTGAACCCAGGACGCGGAGGTTGCGGTGAGCCGAGATTGTGCCATTGCACTCCAGCCTGGGTAACAAGAGTGAAACTCCGTCTCAAAAAAAAAAAAACCAATATGTATAGTTTCTATCTGGAGGTTAGGACAGTTTTTCATTAGGAAATAATATTATCTATGTCATTAATGAAAGGAAGAAACCATTGCTTGCCTGACTAAGCATATAATAGCTATTTGCCATGAATTTAAAAAAACAAAATTTAGGAAAAATCTTTTTTAGTTTAACAACGTTCCTTACTTGAGGAAACATGGCAAACACCGAAACAAGCTTTCACTTCTCTGTCATTTTTTAAGCTCATTTAATCCATTTTCTCAAAATTTCTTCTGAAATTTCTGTGGCAAAGGTTGCTAATGATCTCTGTATGACTAAATGCATAAACAGTTGGATGTTTTAGTTCATCCTGAGGTAACTAGATTGTTAGCTGTCCAGCCTTGAAGTTATCTCCTCACTTGGCTTCCCCGATATTGCCCTCTTCTATTTTTCAGACAACTACTTCCTAGTCATCGTTGTGCACTCAAAGCTTTCCATGGTTGATCTCAACCATTCAAGTCTTTTATGTAAATCCATAGATAAATATGTGTGTAGCCCCACTGTACTCCCAAATCTAACCTAAATTCTTGCAAACAACCACTTGGCCCAGTCATCCAATCTGGAAATTGTAGACTTCCTCTCTATTTTCAAGGCTACACATTTTTCTTTTGTTTCCTGTTTATCTAACTGCTACTTTCATGCCCTAGCTGTAACACTGATCATCTGAGGCCCGAACTATACAATATCCACCTCTCAAAAATGATGTGACACATTTTGTTGGGCTGTAACCTCAGGTTAGTTTGAGTGCCAACTGTGCATTTAATTACAAGGCACAGGGTTTAAATGACTTGCCCAAGTCCATTTAATAAATGGCAGCAAAAATTGAACCCTTTACCTTGGTCCTGATTTGTCATATCAGATAACCTGTCTTCTGTCTCCTGCTTGATGTCTACTTCTTGAAGATTTAACTCCTGCATCCTCTCCAGTAACCTTTGCTGAACACTTTGGACTAACTTGCCCTTTCCTGTCTGCTTGCCACACTAGGTGCATCCAACTATGGACACCTTAATTCTGTTGAAAGCATTCTTCCCAAAGGAGTCTTCCAGTTTACACTTGGTATGAAGGAGAACTCCCTGTTTGCCAAGATTGCGGCTACACTTAACTATTGGTTTGTTTCCTTGCTGCTTCAACTCCATATTCTCTACTGTTACTCCTTAAAGTCAGGCTAAGCCTAATCCCTATCTACATGATAGGCTTCTACTTTGACTTTAGGTCTTCATTCTGCAAAAACAAGGCCTTATCAAATGAGGACTTCCCTGGCCACCCTACTAAAATGCAATAGCTCCCTTCTTGTACTGGAGTTTATCCTTATCTTCCTTTTTTCCCTATAGGATATGTTACCATCTCACATACCATATTTTTGTTTTACCCTTCTCACTAGAATGTATGCTTGAGAGCAAAAGCTTTTGTTTTGTTCATTGCTCTTTCTTCAATGTCTAACTTTAGGGGAAAGCCTGACCCAAAGTGTTTACTTACTAAATTATACACACATTTAAGTAATACAGATTTACATATACACACATATGTACATGCATACATGTAATGAATTCAGAGATTACTTTTCCTGTAGTCTGAAGACGATATGTTGCCAGATCTTTTAACTATTTGTGGTTTTGAATCCATGGACCTATTTTTTTCTAAATGTTTCAACTTACATATATCTTTTTATTTTTTCCAAAGTAATACATTTACATAGCTTTAAAGTCATAGTTCTAGAAGATACATAATGAAAATACTGTGCTCCTGCTCCACTACTCCTCACCTGAACATCCATTCCTTAAAGTTAACTACCCCAGTTGCTTCAGCTATTTATCTTCATGTCTAAATAACTTGCATCCACTACTTGATTTTATTTAAAATGCAATTAAAAGAAATACATATAACAAATACCATCTTAGGTAAGCAGTAGCATTAAGTACATTCACTTCATGCTACATGACCACCATCCGTTCACAGAACAACTCATTTTGTAAAATGGAAAGTACCTATTAAACTCCCATTTCTCCCTGCCCTTACCCTTGGCAAACACTTTCTCGGTGAGGTTGACTACTCTAGGTACCTCATACTGTAGATAAGAATTATACAAAATTTGGCCTTTTGTAACTGGCTTATTTCCTCTTTCTCCTTTTTTTCTTCGTTCTCTTTTTCTCTTTCCTTCCCTCCTTCCTTCCCTTCTTTCCCTTCCCTTCCCCTTCCTTCCCTCCCATCTTCCTCTCTTCTTTCTCCCTCCCTCCCTTCCTTCCTTCCTTCCTTCGTTCCTTTCTTCCCTCCTTCCTTCTCGGTGAGGTTGACTACTCTAGTTACCTCATACTGTAGGTAAGAATTATACAAAATTTGGCCTTTTGTAACTCGCTCCTTCCTTCCTTCCTTCCTTCCTTCCTTCTTCCTTCCTTCCTTCCTTCTTCCTCCCTCCCTCCCCCCCCTCCCTCCTCCCTCCCTGTCTCCCCTCCCCTTCCCTCCCCTCCTCTTCTCTTTTCTTTTCTTCTTTTCTTTGGAGGATCGCTCTGTCTTACCCAGACTGCAGTGCAGTGGAGCAATCTTGGCTCACTGCATCCTCCGCCTCCTGAATTCAAGCAATTCTGCCTCGGCCTCCCAAGTAGCTGAGAGTACAAGCACCTGCCACCACACCCAACTAATTATTATTATTTTAAGTAGAGATGGGGTTTCACCATGTTAGCCAGGCTAGTCTTAAACTCCTTACCTCAGGTGATCCACCCACCTCAGTCTCCCAAAATGCTGGGATTACAGGCATCAGCCACTGCACCTGGCCTGTGATTGGCTTATTTTGTTTAGCCTAATGTCCTTCAGGTTTATGCATGTTATAGCATGTGTCAGAATTTTAAGGCTAAATGATATTCCATTGTATGTGCAGAATACTTTTTGTTTATCCCTTCATTCATTAGTGGACACTTGGATTGCTTCTTGCTTTTGGCTGTGGCAAATGATGCTGCTATGAACATAGATACACAGATATCAAAGAGATACGTGTAGAGATATCAAAGAGTCCCTGCTTTCAGTTATTTGGGATCCATACTCAGAAGTGGAATTGCTGGATCATAATGGTAGTTATTTTAATTTTTTTGAAGAGCCACCACAGTTTTTCACAGAGGCTGCAGCATTTTACATTGCCACCACAAGAGTTCTAATTGCTGCATGTAACACTAATGCTTGTTATATATTATCTTTCTCCTATTGATCAATGAGGATGTAACTCCTGTATACACACAAGCTTAGCACTTCTTTCCTTCTTCTCTATCATAGTCCTATTGTAGTAACCCACAAATAGAAAACTGACAAGAGACTCATATCCAATTTTTTTTTTTTTTTTTGAGAGGAAGTCTCACCCTGTCACTGAACCTGGAGTGCAGTGGCACGATCTCGGCTCACTGCAACCACCTCCACGTCCCAGGGTTCAAGCAATTCTCTCTGCCTCAGCCTCCCAATTAGCTGGGATTACAGGTGCCCGTCACCACGCCCAGCTAATTTTTGTATTATTTAGTAGAGACGGGCTTTCACCATATTGGCCAGGCGGGTCTTGAACTCCTGACCTCAGGTGATCCACCCACCTTGGCCTCCCAAAGTGTTAGGATGACAGGTGTTAGCCACCATGCCCAGCTGATATCCAAATTTAAAGAAACAAAATTTGCTTTAAAAAATCCTACCCATAATAAAGGCAACTTGATAAAAATAATATGGGTGGCTGGGCAGAATGCCTCACGCCTGTAATCTCAGCACTTTGGGAGGGTAAGGTGGGTGGATCACTTGAGCTCAGGAGTTCGAGACTAGCCTGGGTAACATGGGAAAACCCCATCTGTACAAAAAAAAATTAGGGGTGGCAGCCCACACCTGTAGTCTCAGCTACTTGGGAGGCTGAGGTGGAAGAATTGCTTGAGCCCAGGTGGTCGCGGCTGCAGTGAGTCAAGCTCACACCACTGAACTCCGCAAATGGGTAAAAGCCTTTTCACAAAAGATATACAAATGAATAATCATGTGAAAATTGCTCAACATCATTGTCAGGTAAATGAAAATTAAAACCACAAGAAGATCACTACATACCTGATCTGAATGGCTAAAATTAAAGAAATTGATAGTACCATCATAGGTTGAACATGGAGCAAATGGAACTTGCACACGCTTTCAGTAGGAATGTAACATGACTTAACCATTTTGAAAAATTATTTGGTGGTTTCTAATAAATCTAAATATATACTTGCCCTGTGACCCGGCTTTCTACTTTTTAGAATATACTCGAAGAAAATGAGAACATAGGTCCAAAAGAAGATATATGAGAATGTTCATAGGCAGCTCTGTTCAAATTAGTTTGAAACCAAAAGTTATCCAAATATCCATAAACAAGAGAATGGACAATATGTGATATATTTATAAAATACTATAAAGCTTAGGGAAAAAAATTCAGTGAATGTGCACAACATAGATGAATCTAAAAAAAATGCCTGAGTAAAAGAAGCGGAAGTTACATATTGTAGAATAAAACGTTGAGTCTTATTACTAAGCTAAGAGACCCTTCTATATTCTTATAAAAATTGTTCTACTTTATATTATGTAATTTTTAAAAGGGGTCTGTAATAGTATTTTAATATGCCAGAATTTTGATATATTTTTAATTGTGGGAAAATTTTAAAGACCAAGTCATTACTTACCTGATAAATATTTCCTTTTGTATGGGACTAAAAGACAAAAGAAAATAAAAATTAGAATTTAATTATGCTTTATTATAGGATTGACTTTAAACACATTCACAATCATTAAAAATAAACCCTTTTATTACTAGCTTACTTTCAATATATTCATAGCTTAAAATCCTTATTTCTTTGCCTCATTAATTGTCTCTCTTGTCTGTTTTGAACTTAGTTTTTAAAGAAAGAAGTAGAGGCCTAACAAAATGCATTAGCTTGTCTGGTGGAAAAGAATACAGGATCTTGAGGAAAAGACAATAATGAGGTAAAGGAAGTAAGAGGATTCTGGTTGGAGAGCCTGGAAAACAAATGTCATAAAAGTAAACAACTGGGACCCTAACTACCTTAGTATGGATGTACTCACCATTTCTGATGTTTTGAAGTTATAGTTTAATTAAAAACTTTGCTCATGTAATGGCACCCTGAGGTGCAGTACCTGAAAAGAACCAATTTTTTAAAAAATATTTCAAGTTGAATACTACTACCAATAAACTATGATGAATATTTTGATAATCACTGTAAAACTAATAGTAGTCAAGGATCCTGCTGTACCAAGTAAATGTACATAGGCCAGCGTGGTGGCTCATGCCTGTAAGCCCAGCACTTTGGGAGGCTGAAGTGGGTGGATCACAAGATCAGGAGAGCAAGACCATCCTGGCTAACACGGTGAAACCCTGTCTCTACTGAAAATACAAATTGAGCTGGGCATGGTGGCACGCGTCTATAGTCTCAGCTACTCAGGAGGCTGAGGCAGGAGAATCACTTGAACCCGGGAGGCAGAGGTTGCAGTGAGCCGCAGACGTGCCACTGCACTCCAGCCTGAGTGACAGAGCGATATCTGTCTCAAAAAAGAAAGAAAGAAATGTACATAATTCCACATGTAAAGAAAGGAAATAGAGCAGGATGTGGAGTTTTGGTTTATAGTGGAAGTAGAAGGGGAAAATACTAAAGATGCAAAATGGGGAAAGGGCTGCTTGTATCATGTTTCAAACACCCCGAATTCATATTTTGAAACATTTTTTTAAAAAGAAAACTTTTTTTGTAGAGAAACGCTCACACACATAACACTTTCAAAAACAATTTCCGATTAAATCCACAACCCTCCCTCCCCCCATCTCTGACTTTACCATCAACCTAGGTAAATGTATCCTTCTCAAACCCCAAAAACAAGAGACTAAAATGCAACCCAGTCAGAGCCCAGAAATCATATTTTAAAATACCCTAACAGCTACCCTTCAATTGATGTAATTTTCCTAAAAATCTTAAGACCCTCCTACTAAATTAAGCCTCCATTTATATAATAAATACAATAACTAAACTTCCACCCCAATACTAATACAATATCTTGAGCATACACCTCTGAAAGTGCTACCCCATGTATCACATCCTAAATCAATTATATTCTACTTATAAATAATCCTCTCAGCCAAACCTCTGCCAATTCAACTTTAAAGACCCTGAATTACTAGAACTGTAGACGACTATTTATACTTACTTCTTTCCTTCTCATATTTTAATTTTACGCTTAAGTATTTATGCAGTTAATGTAGCTTAATTATTCAAAGCAAGACACTGAAAACGTCTAGATGGGTCTGCACAACCCCATAAGCAAACAGATTTGGTCCTGGCCTTTCTATTAACTCTTAGTAAGATTACACATGCAAGCATCCCCACCCCAGTGAAAATGCCCTCTAGATCAACCCAATCAAAAGGAGCAGGTATCAAGCACACACAAATGCAGCTCAAAACACTTTGCTCAACCACACCCCCATGGGAAACAGCAGTGATAAATCTTTAGTAATAAACGAAAGCTTAACTAAGCTGTACTGATATGTAGCGTTGGTCAATTTCGTGCCAGCCACTACAGCCATACGATTAACCCAAGCTAATGAAACTCAGTGTAAAGAGTGTTTAAGATCTGCCGTCAGTAAAGCTAAGCTCCATCTAAGTTGTGAAAAAACTCCAGCTGAAATAAAATATACTATGAACGTGGCTTTAATACCCTGAAGACACAATAGCTAAGGCCCCAACTGGGATTAAATACCCCACTATGCTTAGCCCTAAATTCTAATAGTTAAATTAACAAAACCATTCGCCAGAATACTACAAGCAACAGCTTAAAACTCAAAGGACTTGGTGGTGCTTTATATCCCTCTAGAGGAGTCTGTTCTATGACTGATAAACCTTGATATACCTGACCACCTCTTGCCCTCAGCCTCTATACCATCATCTTCAGCAAACCCTAAAAAGACTATAAACACAAGTACATACATAAAAACATTAGGTCAAGGTGTAGCTTATGAGGTGGCAAGAAATGGGCTACATTTTCTTTACCCAGATAATCTCATGACAACCTTTATGAAATCTAAAGGCTCAAGGAGGATTTAGCAGTAAACCAACAGCAGAGTGCTTGATTGAATAAGGCCATGAAGCACACACACACACCACCCATCACCCTCCTCAAATATTGTCCTAGAAATTGCTATTACTAAAATCTATGCACATATAGAGAAGAGAAGTCATAACATGGTAAGTGTACTAGAAAGTGCACTTGGACAAACCAAAGTGTAGCTTAACCCAAAGCATCTACTTTGACCTGATACTTTGAGCCAACTCTAGTCCCAAACCTCACTAAAAATATTATTAAACCATCTTAATCAAACCATTCACCTTAGACAAAAGATAGGCGATAGAAATTTTCACCCTGGCTCAATAGACAGTACCATAAGGGAAAGATGAAAGAAAGCCATTAAAAAGTAAAGACAAACACTTACCTTCTGCATAATGCATTAACTAGAAAATAACTTTACACAGAGAACCACAGCCAAGTCCCCTGAAACCAGACAAGCTACTCAAGAAGAGCTGAAAGACACCCACCTATGTGGCAAATAGTGGGAAGATTCATGAGTAGTGGTGACAAGCCTACCAAGCCTGATGATAGCTGGTTGTCCAAGATAGAATCTTAGTTCAACTTTAAACTTACCCACAGAATGACTTAATCTCCCTGTAAGTTTAACTGTTAATCTAAAGAGGGACAGCTCTTTAGACCCTAGGAAACAACCTTCCTACAGAGAGTAAAAAATATTATCACCATAGTTGGCCCAAAAGCAACCACCAATTAAGAAAGCATTCAGACTCAACACCTAACTATTTTAAATTCTCATCACCCTACTGAACTCCTGACATCGTATTAATCTATTACTTACTAGAAGCAATAATGTTAATATAAGTAACATGAAGATATTCTCTATTGCATAAGCTTACATCAGACTGGAATAATCCACTGACAGTTGAGATGTTGAACACATTGGCGTTCCTCACACCCAGGCATCAGCTGTGATCATGTCACCAGGCATTGATCAAGTCAGGGTCACCACCTGACATGAGACACTGATCACCACCTGCAGAGGTCTGTCCCGTAGACCCTAATTGACAGATGAATGAAATACACTCACACACCCAGTACAGCAATTTGAGTGGGCTAGGGATGGTCCTCAGCTGCTTTAAGAGGGTGATTGCAACTAACTGACCACTACTCCCTGTTCCTCCTGGCATTTATTCAGTATAGGTTTAATAACAGAGATTCTAAGTCAACAGGCTTGTGGATAGTTAACATGGTTAAGAGTGGTTTTACAAATGATACAAGGTTTCGGTTTCAAGGGCCCAGAGTAAACACCATTAACAGGTAATTCCTCTTTGACCTCCCCCTAAGAGGATCATCCAGAACAAAGTTAACGTGAGTAAACAGAGTAGAGACAAAGGGATGTAGGATAAACAGACTTAACTGGGGAAGTTTCTATTATTCCTAATCTGTACCCTATGCTCTAAGATAAGAATTGGCTACGGTTCAGCTGGTCTCATTAAAACCTTTGGCCTTCCAAAAGGTTTGAGACTATGATCTTAAAACTTCCCTAATATTTCCCTTAATATTTTGCCAGCCACCTTGAGTGAATCTCAACAGACAGTTAACAGCCTAATATTAGTAAGTGATATAATAAGCATCCTATTATTTATACTGTTAATCCAACACAGGCATGCTCTAAAGAAATATTACAAAAAGTAGAAGGAATTCGGCAAATTTTACCCTGCCTGTTTAGTAAAAACATCACCTTTACATTACCAGTATTAGAGGCACTGCCTGCCCACTGACAAATGTTCAACAGTGGTATCTTGACGTACAAAGGTAGCATCATCACTTGTTCCCTAAATAGGGACTTGTATGAATGGGCACACGAGGGTTCAGCTGTCTCTTAATCAGTGAAACTGACCTGTCCGTGAAGAGAAGACCCTATGGAGCTCTAATTCATGAATAAAAATTAAAACTCGAAAAAACCTATAGCCCTAGCCTACGGTCCCTGCATTAAAAATTTTGGTTGGGGTGACCTCAGAGCATAATTCAACCTCCAAACAACCTAAAGTAAGACTACACTAATCTAAGTGAGTTAACACACTTTGACCCAATAATTTGATCAACAGAATAAGTTACCCTAGGGATAACAGTGCAATCCTATTCTAGAGTCCATATCAACAATAGGGTTTATGACCTCAATGTTGGATCAGGACATCCTAATGGTGTAGTCGCTATTAAGGGTTTGTTTGTTAAATGATTAAAGTCCTATGTGCTTTGAGTTCAGACAGGAGTAGTACAGGTTGGTTTCTATCTATTTAACATTTCTCCCAGTATGAAAGGACAAGAGAAATGGGGCCCATTTCATAAAGCATCCTCGCCCCATAGATGACGCTATCTCAGTCTAACAAATCATCACACACCCTACCCAAGAACAGGTTTTGTTAAGATGGCAGAGCCTGGCAATTGCATAAAACTTAAAACTTTATAATCAGAAGTTCAACTACTCTTTTTAACAATATGCCTATAATTAACTTTCTCCTACATATTATTCCCACTCTAATCGCTATAGCATTCCTTATACTCATAGAATGAAAAATCTTAGGCCATATACAACTACGCAAAGGACCTAACATTATAGGTCCCTAAGGACTGCTCCAACCATTCATTAATGCAATAAAACTTTTCACCAAAGAACCCTACAACTCTCAGTATCTACTATTACTCTTTTTATTATTGCTCCAACCCTTGCCATTTCTATCACTCTCCTCTTATGAACTCCCTCCCTATACCAGATCCTCTAATTAATTTTAATATGGGCCTCCTATTGATACTAGCCACATCAAGCCTAGCCATCTACTCTATTCTGTGATCAGGATGAGCAGCCAATTCAAATTATGCACTAATTGGCGCATTACAAGCTGTAGCCCAAACAATTTCATATGAGGTCATCCTAGCCATTATCCTGCTATCAGTTCTACTGGTAAGTGGCTCATTTAACTTGCATGCACTCATCACAGTGCAAGTTTGCTCTGATTGCTCCTGCCATCATGGCCCCTAGCCATAATATGATTTATCTCCACCCTAGCAGAAACTAACCAAGCCCCTTTTGATCTAACAGGAGTCGTCAGAGTTAGTCTCAGATTTCAACATCGAATATGCCGCAGGTTCATCTGCTCTCTTCTTGATAGCAGAATACATGATTATTATCGTAATAAATGCCCTAACTACTACCATTTTCCTAGGAGCACTATACACTATATATTTGCGAGAACTCTATACCACAAATTTCATTACCCAGACCTTCCTGGTAACCACACTGTTTTTTTTTTTTTTTTTTTTTTTTGAGACAGAGTTTCACTGTTGTTGCCCAGGCTGGAGTGCAATGGTGTGATCTCAACTCACCACAACCTCTGCCTCCTGGGTTCAAGCAATTCTCCCACCTCAGCCTCCCAAGCAGCTGGGATTGCAGGCATGCACCACCATGCCCAGCTATTTTTGTATTTTTAGTATTGATGGGGTTTCTCCATGTTGGTTAGGCTTGTTTCGAACTCCCAACCTCATGTGATCTGCCCACCTTGGCCTCCCAAGGTGCTAGATTACAGGCGTGAGCCACCACACCTGGCCTTAACCGCCCTGTTTTTATGAATTCAAACAGTATATCCTCAATTCCACTATGACCAACTCACATATCTTCTATAAAAAAAACTTCCTACCACTTATACTAGCATTCTGCATATGAAATATCTCAATGCCTGTTCTAATTTCCAGCACCTCACCCCAAACATAGGAAATATGTCTGACAAAAGAATTACTCTAATAAATAATAGAGGTTAAACTCTTCTTATTTCTAGAACTATAGGAGTTGAATCTACCTGAGAATCCAAAATTCTCCATGCTACCTATTACACCGCCTCCTAGAGTAAGGTCAGCTAAATAAGCTATCGGGTCCATACCCCAAAAATGTTGCTTTTACCCTTCCTGTACTAATTAACCCATTACCTCAACTTATTATTTCCCTTAATATTTTCACAGAAACTCTTATCACAGTGCTAGGCTCACACTGATTTCTCAAGTGTGAAGATGAGAGATGGTGGTCTTGCTATGTTGACCAGGCTGCCTTAGCCTCACAACGTGCTGGGATTACAAGCATGAGCCACTTTACCCAGCCCACATTTTGAAAATTTAGGTTTCCTTAATGAGAAAACATTTATTTTTTAAAACTTAAAACAACAAACTTTGTGTAGTGATTTAACAAATTACATCAAAATACTTTTGTGGGCCAGGATAATTCTGTTCATTAAAAAACCTTCTGATGGGTCAGAAGAAAATATTTTAACTCCAAATGAATCATAAACTATGATGTAGTTTTTGTTTGCCTAAACAGAGGATGTTAGTTCTTATGGAGAATCTAATTCTTTGTAAAGTAACATGAGGATTCTGAAATTATACATGATTATTCTTCACCACTTCTGCTCACTCAATTCACATGTAAAGAGATTACAATAATTCCTTTGAACAAGGAATTTTTGGTCTCTCGCAAACACTAAGCAGATAGACTAAAAGTAGGCCTGTTTCATGTGATCTGGCCTTACCTCCTAAATGTAAGAGAATTACAATTTGAATTCCAAGAGACTTGAGAGTAAACCATCCTATTAAAACATTCTGAGGTCTTATTCCCTATATATATATTTTTTTTCTTTGAGAGAATGTTGCTCTGTTGCCCAGGCTGGAGTACAATGACTCAGTCACTGCTTACTGCAGCCTCAACCTCCCAGGCTCAACTGATCCTCCCACCTCAGCCTCCCACATATTTGGGACTATAGGTGCACGCCACCACACCCAGCTAGTTTTTGTATTTTTTGTAGAGATGAGTTTTCACTCAAGCTGGTCTTGAGCTCCTGCACTCAAGCAATTCAGCGCCTCAGTCTACCATAGTGCTGGGATTGCGGGTGTGAGCCACCATGCCCAGCCTTATTCTATTTAATGAGGCACACTTATCTCAAATAAAATTATTTTAAAACTGGCCCTACTTTCTCTGCTTCCCCTAGAATGGAAAAACACCTCCGGTCATACTTACTAGCTGTTTTGCATAGTGTTCCTTCCACAGAAGAAACTTCACAATTTCCTTTTTTCCATTCACCTGTCTTGATGTGCAGAAAAGCACAGGTATCAACTAAATCCTCACCATCATCTTGGTCTGTCCACTTATCAAATGTCATATTTGAATGATCAAACCACTTGAAACTCGCATCTGTCAATGAAGGAATATTTTCAACACTATGACAGTTTTAAAAGGTGTTCAAAGCCAAAAAGGGTATAGGATTAAAGGTGGAAAGTTAATAAGGTATGTCTGGTCTAAACATTTGGTTGTAGGATTAAAATTAGAAGGAGAAGTATATCCTGTGTACAGCCAAATCATCAAAAGCTATTAAGAGGGTTCTGAAGATAATCCAATTTTTGCAAAAAAATCTATATGTATAATATTCTCATGGGAAAAAGCCAAGAAAAATAGTTAAAATATTAGTAGTAACCTTAGTAATTCCACTTCATTTGAAAATATTTACATATGTACTTTATATTTGTTTGTAGTAATGATAAATACATTTATTTAATAAAACCATGATAATTTAGTCTATCCTTAGCCTATTAGTTGCTGATGCTAACTTTTACAGATCATGCCATATTACAAAAATACCGAGCCTTAGAACCACATTTTAATCAAGACAAGAATCTACTGTGGCTTTCCTCTGTGTAACTCATTGAGCTATACAGGGACAAGCTGTGGTTCGATCATAGGTGCACACTGAAAATGTAACACCTGGAGGCCACAGGAATCATCAACTTGAACTAGAGAATTGAAGAGCCATCAGTTTTACTACATTAAAAAAAGAAGAACAAAGTCACATCCCATGAGGTAAATATCGCTTACCATCTGTGTCATAAAACATGCCCAGTAGGATATCATCTGAGCCTTTCCATTGCTTTTTCAAAGTATCCAATATAAAAGCATTTTCTTCTTCATTATGTATGCTTATCATGTCTGCTCCTGAAATTATTTTAAAGAGAAAAAAGTCAGCATATTCCAGAATCAGTGAAAATCACTAGCTACATAAAAATAATTAACTTTTTATATATATTAGAGCTGGACAATAAACTTTGATCTTATGGTTCATACAAGCTAATAAGGGTATAGGCCTTGGCTCTCAGCCTCTAATGATTTATGTCATTGAAATTATGTTTGTGTCTCAGTATACCTAATATAAGTTGAGGTTTTTTTTGGGTTTTTTTTGAAGGGATAGAAAATAGTTGTAGGGGCCAGGCATGGTGGCTCACACCTGTAATCCCAGCACTTTGGGAGGCTAAGGCGGGTAGATCACCTGAGGTCAGGAGTTTGAGACCAGCCTGGCCAACATGACAAAACCCTGTCTCTAACAAAACAACACAAAAAAACATTAGCTGCGCCTAGTGGTGCATGCTTGTAATCCCAGGTACTCAGGAGGCTGAGGCAGGAGAATTGCTTGAACCCAGGAAGTAGAAGTTGCAGTGAGCTGAGATCATCCCACTGCACTCCAGCCTAAGCAACAGACTGAGACTCCATCGAAGTGGAAAAAGAAAAAGAGAAAGAGAGAAGAGGAGAGAAAGGAAAGAAAGAAGGAAGAAAGGGAGGGAGGGAGGAAGGAAGGAAAGAAAATACTCACAGGCGAAAACTTGTTTTAAAAATCTTTTAAGACCAACAAAATTGCTATTATTTTATTTCAACTGCCTTGAAATAAAACCATATTGGCATGTTGGAAATTTCATCTTGTTTTCACAGAGTCTACGTTCAGGTAAGACTTTTTCAAAGGGAAACAACATATATGTATTAAGTACTATGTGACACTTTAATAAGATTAAATAACTTTTGTGTTTACATTTATTCCTCCTATAATAAATGTATATGATTTTGATTAAGGTATCCCTAATACAATTTGATACATTCTTCCAAATGTTATATTGTTGAAGAATATAACAATAATAAAAAGCACCTTTAAAGAATCAGGACTCTCATATCACCAGGTTAGATATTTGGGTTAAAAAAGATGCTAGTCAATCACAGTTTTAGTTTGAGCTAACAAGTGTCACAATAATTAGAGGCTCAATGAAAGGATACATTTTGGGCCCAGTAGCCCAAAATAGCCCATAAATAAATAAATAGCATCCAAGCAGTTTTTTAAAAATGACTTTTTTTTGGTTGGATGCAGTGGCTCACACCTGTAAATCCCAGCACCTTGGAAGGCCAAGGCAAGAGGATCACTTGAGGCCAGGAGTTTCAGACCAGTCTGGGTAACCTGGTGAAACCCTGTCTCTATAAACAAACAAAATAGCTAGTACATGCCTGTAGTCCTGTCTATTCAAGGGGCTGACATGGGAGGATCACTTGAACCCAGGAGTTCAGGGCTGTAGTGAGCTATGATCACGCCACTGCACTCAAGCCTGGGTGACAAAGCAAGATCCTGTCTCAAGAAAAAGACATTTTTATTTAAAATATTTTAGAATGTGAAGTTATAAATCTATTTCCCAGAGAACACTGAGAGTATGCTGTAGCAAACAGTCTTTTTATAATTATTCCTTAATGTACTCTTCTTTACTATGGTCTTCATTCATGTCCCATGTAATCTGACTTCAGCACTTTCCAGGCAGAAGAACTAAGTGATTAAGAACTCGAAGCCTAAAATCCAACAAACCTAGGTTAAAATCCTGGCTTTGTCAATTATTTCCTGTGTAACCTTGAACAAATAACCTAAGTTAATTTTCATCTCTCAATAAAATGATAATAATACACTACTTGATAGGTTTGTTATGATAATTAAAGCCAAGTAAAGTATATGCTGTGCTTAAGCATAGTGCCTGGCATAGGATATGCATGTTAAATAGACCCGACTTTGGACAGTATTATCCAACACCTGTCTTCCAACTCCAGGATTAAATATATACCCAATTCCACTGCCTGTAGCTTGTGTGTTGTCAAATAAAAGTTGTATATTAAATCTCAGGGCCCAGTTAAAAGCGATGTGACAAAATCAATTTTTAAAGAAATTAATGAATGTTATTTACTAATTTGTGAAAAAACAAAAAAGAATAAGCCTTTTACCATGGTCCGTACACTGATTTCTGACATCCTCTATGCTTTCTACTTTGATGGCTTCTTGGAGAAAAATGTAACAACTGTCTTGGAACTGAATCCAGCCAGATGAAGGACAGTCTATGTAGAAAAAAGAAAAACTATGTTAAATAACTTGAAAAAAAGAATTACATAAATTCCCAAAGATAAGGACATTAGATATTAAAGTTTCACACACACATAAAGGCAATTTCCTTTGTTAAATCTTTATTAAAATAAGAAATCAACCAGTGTAACAGGAATTTGTTTCTCTCTATTAAATATACGGGAAAGGAGAAATGTGCCAATGATTCTCTCTGACTTTACAGAGGAAAGATAAAAGTTTTTAGGTTGTTTAGGAACTCAGACATGTAAATTAGTGTTATTACCAAGGTAACAAACTATCTAGAAGACAACCAATGAGACTTTTTTTTGAAGGTTATCTTTGCAGCATATAACGGTTTCAAAAGTAGATTCTTTGAGGTAGCTCAATAAAATAGGACTATAACTCTTCCTCTATTGCTGTAAAGGGACATCTCCCTCACCTCTATCTTGGTCTCTTTTTGTTTATTATAAAGATGTGCACTTTTAAGCCTAGAATTTAATTGGTTAGCATTATATAGATATTTTATGTTTAAGTTCTGCTTTTTTTTGAGACAGGGTCTTGTGCTGTCATTCAGGCTGGAGTGCAGTGGCACGATCTCAGCTCACTGCAACTTCTGCCTCCTGGGCTCAAGGGATCCTCCCACCTTGGCTTAACTGGTTTAAAGTCTGGGCTGTGATCCATCTGGGCAAAACCAAGAATTTGGAGGTCAACTTGTTGTATAAGGTAGATAAGGAATAAAATTTCATCTTCCTCAGTATGAACATAAGTTCTGATGAGGTCACCATGGGGTTGGTTGCAAGTGTTTACTCCATGGTGGCACATACCTGTAGCTAGGAGTACAGGTATGTGCCACCATGCCCAGCTAATTTTTGTATTTTCTGCAGAGATGGGATTTTGCCATGTTGCTCAGGCTGCTCTCAAACTTCTGAGCACAAGCGATCCACCTACGTTGGCCTCTTAAAATGCTGGAATAACAGGCGTGAGCCACCAGGCCCAGCCTAAGTTGTGCATTACATTTTTAATATAAACAAGTAGAAGCAAGCCCTACCACAAAGATCAGAATTTACCAATTAGCTACATTAATCTAAGTTGATTCAACACTCTCAGTTTTACTAAGCTCAGAATATTGTCCCCAGTACTGACCTCAGCTGCTTCTTTTTTTTTTTTTTTTGAGATGGAGTCTGGCTAGAGTGCAGTGGTGCGATCTGGGCTCACTGCAATCTCCACCTCCCAGTTCAAGCGATTCTCCTGCCTCAGCCTCCCAAGTAGCTGGGATTATAGGTACCTGCCACCACGCCCAGTTAATTTTTGTATTTTTAGTAGAGACAAGGTTTCACTATGTTGACCAGGATGGTCTTGAACTCCTGACCTCATGATCCACCCACCTCAGCCTCCCAAAGTACTGGGCTTACAAGCGTGAGCCACCACACCCAGCCTGACCTCAGCTTGTTATATATAGCACAGAGCACATGGCCGCCAAGCTAGATTGCTTCAAAGTCTAATAACTTCTTCATAATGAGAGTTGAGCAGAAGTGGATGTTCAACATACCAGTCTTGCCTTTAAAAGGAAGCAGTGTGTCCCCTATATTTGTACTTACTGTATCAGACATTTTTTTTTTTTTTTTTTGAGAACAGAGTCTTACTCTGTCACCCAGGCTGGAGTGCAGTGGCATGATCTTGGCTCACTGAAACCTCTGCCTCCCAGGCTCAAGAGATTCGTGCCTCTGCCTTCTGATTAGCTGGGATTGAAGGTACACACCATGACACCCGGTTAATTTTTTAATTTTTTTGTAGAGATAGAGTCTCACTATGTTGTCCAGGCTGCTCTTGAACTCCCGAGCTCAGCAATCCTCCCACTCTGGGCTCCCAAAGTGCTGGGATTACAGGCGAGAACCACTGTGCCCACCTATAATTTATTTTATATCCAAGTTTCTTTTTCCTTCCAGCTGTTTCATAAGCACTTGAATTACACATATGACTACCTTGGGTTTAACTCTGGCAGGAATCTAGAACTCTCCCGCTATGCTTGCTTAAAGATACGATGTTTTGCAACAAGCACTTTGCTTTGGGAAAAGTGTTCATTGTGAAATATTAAATTAAAGCAATGTGGCTATACGATTACATGATACCAACATTTACAAAGCAAAGAAGTCCAGAAAAGAGTCAGGAATTGGAGGTGCCGGATAACTTTGTAGGAGGAAGGTCTGAAAAAAAGACACTTGGTTGAAAGTCTGTACATGGAGCAGGTAGATCCTCTCCCTGAGAAATAGCCGTCAGCCATCTCAGGTTCATCATACATTTCTGCCACCTTCTTTGAAAGTCTGGCCTTCATTCAGAGAACATACTTTTATTTCTTCAAATCCACTTCTAGGCCATCAAACATTATTCTCTGTCTGCTCATCCTTTGAGGCTCAGGCCATCTATACCACCTTCTCCAAGACATCCCCACTAGAATTGATTTTGACTTTTGCATGTAATTTCACCATACACCATCCACTGGAAGTGTAAAGTACCAGCAGGAACACGGCTTTAAAGTCAGACAGACTTCCGTTTTCATTTTGGTGGTGAGACCTTGGACAACTTCTATTATTTCCTGTGTTTCCTCAGGAAAAAAGAGATAACATCAAACTCACTGGATTGTTGTGAATATCAGGTAAGATGCTGCAAACCTGCACAGCACAGTGCCTCACTCGTACAAGGAAAGTATTTAAAATATGTAGTGTTTACATACATCATCATTCGAATCTTTCTCTCCTGGACAGTGACCACTCTGAAAATAGGGACTGAGCCTTATTAATTTTTGGATTCCTAAGAGCTCAGATATTTATTGGATTGTAATAAAGACTTAAACTATTCCGCTGAATGAATGAATGCTCTTACTTGTCCTTAAATAGCTTAATTTATCATCTATTCAACATCTTCAGGCACTCTTCTTTCCTGTGGGTTCAACCTTTCCTTCTTGAAGCACATTAAGTTTCTTTTTTTTTTTTTTTCTTTTTTTTTTTTGAGATGGAGTCTTACTCTGTCGCCCAGGCTGGAGTGCAGTGGTACAATCTCAGCTCATTGCAACCTCTGTCTCCAGGGTTTAAGTGATTCCCTTGCCTCAGCCTCCCGAGTAGCTAAAATTACAGGTGCATGCCACCACGCCTGGCTAATTTTTATTTTGAGTAGAGATGGGGTTTCACCATGTTGGCCAGGCTGGTATCGAACCCCTGACCCTCAGGTGATCCACCCGCCTTGGCCTCCCAAAGTGCTGGGATTACAGGCATAAGCCACCGTGCCTGGCCAACTTTCTTATGTACTAAAATACAACTGAACTGACTTTGCTGCCAATTCTGATACCCTTCCTGATAAATTTTTAAAAAGTAAACTTTTTATTCAAATAAAACATGTATGTAATGCACAAGTTAGAAATACACAAGTTGGTGAATTTTTTTTCTTTTTTCTTTAATGTTTCGGTGACTTTTCATAAAGTAAACATACCCATATAACTATCAGAGGAATGAAGAACAGAACATTAACCCCTTTTGCTCACCATCCTTCTAAAGGTCATCACTAACCTAACTTCTAACACCATCGATTAGTTTTGCCTGGTTTTGAAATTTATAGAAATGGAATCATATATTATGTACTCTTTGATGTATGTCTGGCTTCTTTTGATAAATGTTACCTTTAAAATCATTTTATTTAAGACTTATTTAAGAACTTATTTATTCTTCTGTTGATGAGTATTTGGGTAGTTTCTAGTTTGTGGCTATTGTAATGCTGCTTTAAACATTCTGTGCATACTTTTTTGTGAGTACATTTCTAGAAGTAGATTGCTGGGGCCATGGAGTGTGGATATGCCCAGCTTTCACAGGTACTGCCAAACACTTTTTCAAAGTAATTATAATTCTTGCAAGCAGCAAGTATTTTTTTTAAATCCAGCTTGATCATCTTTGTCTTTTAATTGAAGTATTTCCAGTAATACTTAATGTAGTCACTGATGAATTGGGGTTTATATCTACCATCTTACTATTTGTTTTTCATCTGTCCTACTTATTTTATGTTCTTTTTTCTCCTTTATTGTCTTCTTTTTTATTAAACATTTTATATTTGATCCTTTTTCTTTTAGCTTGTGAATTATATATTCTTTAATTTTTTTCTGTAGTAGGTACCCTGAAAATTACAATATGTGACTTTGCTTTTATAATACCTAAAATCAATCAGTACTTTTACCACTTCGTAGGCAGTCCTAGAAACATACAATATTTTAATTTCATTGACTTCGTTTCCTTTATCTTATTGTTTTATTACTGTTTTGCCTGGCCAGTGTTCCTTTAGATTTAAATACATATTTACGCTCTCTGTTGCCCTTCATTCCTTCTCGCATTTCTGTGGTTCTGATTGGGATAATTTTCCATTTGCTTAAAGAAATCTCTTTCGTGTTTCTTTAAGTGCAGGTCTACTGGAAACTCCCTCAGTTCTTGATATCTTATAAATGTCTCTGCTGGACACAGTGGCTCATGCCTGTAATCCCAGCACTTTGGGAGGCTAAGTCAGGCAGATTACCTGAGGTCAGGAATTCGAGACAAGTGTGGCCAACATGGTGAAACCCTATCTCTACTAAAAAGCACAAAAAATTATCTGGGTGTGGTGGTGGGTGCCTGTAATCCCAGCTACTGGCGAGGCTGATGTAGGAGAATTGCTTGAACCCAGGAGGCGGAGGTTGCAGTGAGCCACGATTGCACCACTGCACTCCAGCCTGGGTGACAAAGCGAGACTCCGTCTCGAAAGAAAAAAAAAAGAAAAAAGGTCTTTATACTGTCTTCATGTTTGAAGGCTATCTTTGCAAATACAGAATTGTAGAATGACAGCTTATCTTTAAGATACACATTGTCATGCACCATATAATGACATCTTGATCAATGATAGACTGCATATACAGCAGTGTCCCCATGAGGTTATATAATACCATTATTTTTACTGTGCTTTTGCTATGTTTAGAAACACAAATACTTACATCATGCTGAAACTGCCTACAACATTCAGTATAGTAGTAACACGGCCATGTAGGTTCTGCATGTTACTGTGGAGCAATAGGCTCCAGCACGTGGCATAGGTGTGTAGTAGGTATACCATCTAGGTTTGTGTAAGTACACTCTACAGTGTCTGCAGAATGACAAAATTGCCTAATGAAAAACTGCATTTCTCAAAATGTATCCCTGTTGTTAATTAAGCAATGAATGACTATAGTTTTGTTGCTTTGGCTTTCATCATTTCTACTGAGAAGTTAGCTGTCAGTCTCACTGTTGCTTTTTGGACAATAATGTGCTTTTTCCCCTTCTTGAGGCTTTAAAGGTTTTCTTTGTCTTTGGTTTTTACAAGTTTTACAGTGGTATGCTGTTGTTTTAGTTTTTTTAAATCCTGCTAAGAATTCAATGCACTTTCTAAATCTGTGATTTATTTTCATTGGTCACTTTTGAAAAGTTCTTGGCCATTACCATTTCAGATACTGCTTCTGCTCCTTTCTCTCTCTCCTTCCTTTCTGGGACTCAAATTACGTCTATGTTAGACTTTTTACCATGTCCTGTATATCCCTTTTGCTCTTTTCAATACTGTTAATACTCTATACTATAATCTCGTTCTTTCTGGTTTATTAATGCACTCTTAAGTTGTAACTTAACTGAGGGTAAGGGTAATTTCTTTTTTTTTTTTTCTGAGACAAGGTCTCTCTCCATCACCCAGTCTAGAGTACAGTGGCACGGTCATAGCTCATTGCAGCCTTGAACTCCTGGGCTCAAGTGATCCTCCCACCTCGGCCTCCCAAGTAGACAGATGGCTAATTTGTTTGTTTGATTTTTTTTTTAGAGACAGGGGTATCACTGTATTGCCCAGCCTGGTCTAACTCCTGATCTCAAGCAATTCTCCCAGCTTGGCCTCCCAAAGTGCTGGAATTACAGGCGTGAGCCACTGTGCCGAGCTCACTTCAGTTTTTCATGCTTTTATACCCCATCTATTGAGTTTATAATGTCAGTGATTTTTTCAGTTATAGAATTTCAATTGATTATATTTTTTAAATTTAAATTTGATTATATTTTAAAATTCTAATCTTAGTATTTATATTCTTTAACTTATCACAGTTATTTTTAAAGTCCATTTCTAGTAACTCTTATTTCAAGGTAACCTATTAAGTCTGTTTTCTATTCTCCTCTCTGGTACCCTCACACCCCCTTAAGCCGGTTTTTTTGTTCTGTCTGGTAGCTTTCTATCTAATGCCAAACATTGTATGAAAAATTGTAGCACCTCTAAGTGATGTTATCTTCCTCTAGAAAGGATTCTTATCGGCAGGGACTGAGTCCATGTGAAGAGGTGTTCTAGTCTTTGTGAAGCCCAGTGCCTACAGATCTTTGAAAGCCTGGATATTAACTAGAGCCACCTCCTCTTTGGTGAGTCAAGACTCATATTTTTGGTTTCCTCAACACCATGAGATTGCCAAAAACTCTGCTCTGCTTTCAGCTATTTATGATTTTAGCAGCTCTCTTAAGGAGAATACACAGACTTTTGGGCTCAGCTCAGCAAACTGCCTTAGCAGCTCTCTGATACCAGCATATATGATTCTTACGGAATTTAATCTAGATCTTCTAGTTGTTCTTAATGGGAGTGTTAGTCTTCTACTCCATAGTAGCCAGATGCAAAATTCCATCTTTTATACTTTTAAACAAGTTATCAACAAATGATAGCTACCTATCATCCATATCAGACATTTGCTGAGCAACTCCTGTGTGTCACGTATAATGCTTAATGCTAAGAGGTGAGGAGAAAGAATAAAAGTCTCCTACACTTAAAGTGGTCGAGTGATGGAAGAGTCAGACAGACAGACATAACAGATATTATGAAGATAGGATAGGTAAAATGCTATGAGATATAGAAGCAGTGTATGACTTTGTAGAATAAGTGAACATTTCAAAAAGTAGGCAATATTTGAGCTACATCTCACTGGATAAATAGGAGGTTGCCACAGAGAAAAGAAAAAAGAAAAAAAAAAATCCAGGCAAAGGGCGGATAATAAAAAGCACTGTTACAAGTGCTAGTAAGATCTCCATAAATATTCATTGAATGAGTGAACTAGGGTATAAAGGCAGGTTTCTTCTCTCCTTCCCCTCACTGCTGCCAGAGACATGACAGAGGATACAAGCAGTCATTTCCAGAATAAAACACAAACTGAAAGTCAAAAGGGCAGACTCTAAATTGCAAACTTTGATGATTTTTTTTCTTTTTTTCCCTATTCTACTTTCTTCTGGTTCCTTTTATTGCTCTTTTTCTTTTACCTTATGGAATTTTAAAAAACTGAAATGGAAACTCACTATATTACCACCCTGAATGACACCTGAAACACTTTTATAAATCATTGGCAATCATTGAACCACAAGTTCAGAAATGCACTTTTGTATTATTTCTAGTCAAAACTATAGATAGTGTTTTCTACTTATAACAAATAACTTGACAATATGCAACAATGAATTAATTTTTGAAATACCATTTATATAAAATAAAATGTCTAGTAAGTTCACAAAAATATAATCAACACCCAAGTCAAGCAAAACTTACAGATTACTTATTTGTACACTTATAGTTCTTTTATTTTTTTCTTTTGCTCCCGGCATGCTGTGAAAACATGTAGTTCTTATACTTTATGAATTAAAACGATCTGAAGATATGATCTCTAAAACACTGATTAAGGGATATTCCTATTTCAGTGGCAGCTCACGTGTCAATTCTCCATGAAGTGTCTAACCCTTATCTTCCTCTAACCTATGACTCCTTTGAACATCTGTAAGACTTTTAAACTGCCTTATACATGAGAGGCCTTTTCTTGTAACAAGGACTAAAGACATGCTCAGGCTACCAGATGATAGATTTATTGTACAGCTATACGGCTAATAAGAAAGCTGAGGATACCATCTCAGCAGTCAAATAGGCTTAGAGTTCATATACTAGGCCCCATCTTGGGCTGATGCTTAGCCTAGAGTAGACAGCTTTTGACTAAGGAAATTATCCTTATTCCAATTAGTTGTGGCTAGGGTTTTGAGAATAACATGGCACAAATCATAAGAACTATGAGTAGTTATTCTTTGGAAAACGAAATGTGTAACCCTCTCACAGCCTATACCTGTTTACATGGCACTCATTAGATCCTGCTTTATATAGCAGCTATCTGATATACATCCTGTTTTCCCAAATGGTTGTTAGCTGCATGACAGCAGAGACCGTGTCTGAGATCTAATTGTATTCTCAATAATAACTATCCTTCTGTCTTGAACATAACACTGGAAGGGATGCATAGAAGTGGGTCAATACAGGACTCTGGTTAAGCCTATTAGGCTGTGGAGAAAAGTCTGGCTCTGACTACACAATCTTAGACATTTTATTTAAGCTTACTGTGTCCCAGTTTCCTTATCTGTATAATGGCAATGAGAACAGTACCTATCTGAGGGGGTTGCTGTTAAAAAATTGTGCTAGGTGAATGGGATTCCACAGTGAACAAAAAGGAAAACATTTCCTGCCCTACTGGAAATTTATGCTTTAGTTGGGGCAGAAATGTAAAAGGAAGAAAAATAATAAAATAATATGTTAGATGGTGTATTGTGGTCTATTGCTATGTAAAAAAAAAAACCAGCAGCTTAAAACAAGAAACACAGTTAGGAAAAATAAAATCCTTTGGGAACATGCAAGTACTCAGAGATTTCGTCACCACCAGGCCAGCTCTACAAGAGCTCCTGAAAGAGGCTCTACACATATAAAGGAACAACAAGTACCAGCTCAACTAAAGGGCAAAACAGCCAGCTAGCACCAAAATGGCAGTATCAAATTCGCACATAACAATATTAACCCTAAATGTAAATGGACTAAATGCCCCAATCAAAAGACACAGACTGGCAAATTGGATAAAAAGCCAAAACCCATCGGTGTGCTGTATCCAGGAAACCCATCTCACATGCAAGGATACACAAAGGCTCAAAATAAAGGGATGGAGGAAGATTTACCAAGCAAATGGAGAGCAAAAAAAAAGCAGGAGTTGCAATTCTCATCTCTGATAAATTAGACTTTAAAGCAACAAAGATCAAAAGAGACAAAGAGGGACATTATATAATGGTAAAAGGATCAATGCAACAAGAAGAGCTAACGATCCTAAATATATACGCACCCAATACAGGAGCACCCAGATACATAAGGCAAGTTCTTAATGACTTACAAAGAGACTTGGACTCCCACACAATTATAGTGGGAGACTTTAACACCCCATTGTCAACATTAGACAGATCAACCAGACAGAAAATTAACAAGGATATCCAGGACTTGAACTCAGACCCAGACCAAGCAAACCTAATAGACATTTACAGAACTCTCCACCCCAAATCCACAGAATAGACATTCTTCTCAGCACCACATCACACCTACTCTAAAATTGACCACATAATTGGGAGTAAATCAGTCCTCAGCAAATGCAAAAGAACGGAAATCATAACAAACAGTCTCTCAGATCACAGTGCAATCAAGTTAGAACTCAGAATTCAAAAACTAACCCAGAACCGCACAGCTTCATGGAAACTGAACAACTTGCTCTTGAATGTTGACTGGATAAACAATGAAGTGAAGACAGAAATAAAGATGTTCTTCGAAACCAATGAGAATGAAGACACAACATACTAGAATCTCTGGGACACATTGAAAGCAGTCTCTAGGGGAAAATATATAGCAATAAGTGCCCACATGAGAAGCAAGGAGAGATCAAAAATTGACACCCTATCATCAAAAGTGAAAGAGCTAGAGGAGCAAGATCAAAAACACTCAAAGTCTAGCAGAAGACAAGAAATAGCTAAGATCAGAGCAGAACTGAAGGAGATAGAGATATAAAAAAACCCTTCAAAAAATCAATAAATCCAGGAGCTGGTTTTTTGAAAAGATCAACAAAATAGACAGACCACTAGCCAGATTAATAAAAAAGAAAAGAGAGAATAACCAAATTGATGCAATAAAAAACGATCAAGGGGATATCACCACAGATTCCACATAAATTCAAACCATCATCAGAGATTATTACAAACAACTCTATGCACACAAACTAATAAACCTGGAAGAAATGGATAAATTCCTGGAAACTTGCCTCCTCCCAAGTCTAAGCCAGGAAGAAGCCGAAACCCTGAACAGACCCATAACAAGGTCTGAAGTTGAGGCAGCCATTAAGAGCTTACCACACAAAAAAAGCCCAGGTCCAGATGGGTTCACAGCCGAATTCTGCCAGACATACAAAGAGGAGCTGGTACCATTCCTTCTGAAACTATTCCAAACAATACAAAAAGAGGGAATTCTTCCCAAATCATTTTATGAGACCAATATCATCCTGATTCCAAAACCCGGCAGAGACTCAACAAGAAAAGAAAACTTCAGGCCAATATCCATGATGAACATAGATGCAAAAATCTTCAATAAAATACTGACAAGCCGATTGCAACAGCACATCAAAAAGCTTATCCACCATGATCAAGTAGGCTTCATCCCGGGGATGCAAGGCTGGTTCAACATACGCAAGCCTATAAACGTAATTCACCATAGAAACAGAACCAAAGACAAAAACCACATGATTATCTCAATTGATGCAGAGAAGGCCT
The DNA here is from genome assembly GCF_009761245.1 of Sapajus apella. NCBI lineage: Eukaryota > Metazoa > Chordata > Mammalia > Primates > Cebidae > Sapajus > Sapajus apella. The sequence goes on from NW_022436958.1 coordinate 23,348,450, forward strand.
TTGACAAAATTCAACAGCCCTTTATGCTAAAAACCTTCAAGAAGCTAGGTATTGATGGAACATATCTCAAAATAATAAAAGCTATTTATGACAAACCAACAGCCAATATCATAATGAATGGGCAAAAACTGGAAGCACTCCCCTTGAAATGTGGCACCAGACAAGGATGCCCTCTCACCACTGCTATTCAATATAGTATTAGAAGTTTCTAGCCAGAGCAATCAGGCAAGAAAAAGAAATAAAGGGCATTCAAATAGGAAAGGAGGAAGTCAAATTGTCTCTATTTGCAGACGACATGATTGTATATCTAGACGACCCCATCGTCTCAGCCCCAAACCTCCTGAAACTGATAAGCAAGGTCAGCAAAGTAACAGGATACAAAATCAATGTGCAAAAATCACACGCATTCCTATACACCAATAACAGACTTAAAGAGAGCCAAATCAAGAACAAACTTCCATTCACAAAGAGAATAAAATACCTAGGAATACAACTAATAAGGAACGTAAAGGACCTCTTCAAGGAGAGCTACAAGCCACTGCTCAACGAAATAAGAGAGGACACAAACAGATGGAGAAACATTCCATGTTCATGGTTAGGAAGAATCAATATCGTGAAAATAGCCATACTGCCCAAAGTAATTTATAGATTCAATGCTATCCCCATCAAGCTACCAATGACCTTCTTCACAGAACTGGAAAAAACCACCTTAAACTTCATATGGAACCAAAAGAGAGCCCGCATAGCCAAGTCAATTCTAAGCAAAAAGAACAAAGCGGGAGGCATCACACTACCGGACTTCAAACTATACTACAAGGCTACAGTAATCAAAACAGCATGGTACAGGTACCAAAACAGAGATATAGACCAATGGAACAGAACAGAGGTCTCGGAGGCAATGCAACATATCTACAACCATCTGATCTTTGACAAACCAGACAAAAACAAACAATGGGGAAAGGATTCCCTGTTCAATAAATGGTGTTGGGAAAGCTGGCTAGCCATGTACAGAAAGCAGAAACTGGACCCCTTCCTGACACCTTACACTAAAATTAACTCCAGATGGATTAAAGACTTAAACATAAGACCTAACACCATAAAAACCCTAGAAGAAAATCTAGGCAAAACCATTCAGGACGTAGGTGTAGGCAAGGACTTCATGACCAAAACACCAAAAGCATTGACAACAAAAGCCAAAATAGACAAATGGGACCTAATCAAACTCCACAGCTTCTGCACAGCAAAAGAAACAATCATTAGAGTGAATCAGCAACCAACAGAATGGGAAAAAATTTTTGCAGTTTACCCATCTGACAAAGGGCTGATATCCAGAATTTACAAAGAACTAAAACAGATTTACAAGAAAAAATCTAACAAGCCCATTCAAAAGTCGGCAAAGGATATGAACAGACACTTTACAAAAGAAGACATACATGAGGCCAACAAACATATGAAAAAATGCTCATCATCACTGGTCATCAGAGAAATGCAAATCAAAACAACATTGAGATACCATCTCACGCCAGTTAGAATGGCGATCATTAAAAAATCTGGAGACAACAGATGCTGGAGAGGATGTGGAGAAATAGGAACGCTTTTACACTGTTGGTGGGAGTATAAATTAGTTCAACCATTGTGGAAGACAGTGTGGTGATTCCTCAAGGACCTAGAAATAGAAATTCCATTGGACCCAGCAATCCCATTATTGGGTATATATCCAAAGGATTACAAATCATTCTACTGTAAGGACACATGCACACGAATGTTCATTGCAGTACTGTTTACAATAGCAAAGACCTGGAACCAACCCAAATGCCCATCGATGATAGACTGGATAGGGAAAATGTGGCACATATACACCCTGGAATATTATGCAGCCATCAAAATCGATGAGTTTGGGTCCTTTGTAGGGACATGGATGAACCTGGAAACCATCATTCTCAGCAAACTGAAAGAAGAGCAGAAGATCAAACACCACATGTTCTCACTCATAGGCGGGT
>NW_022436958.1:23350549-23371653 GCF_009761245.1 Sapajus apella
GGGGGGTGAGGAGATAGGGAGAGATAGCAAGGGGAGAAATGCCAGAGGTAGGTGATGGGGAGAAAGGCAGCAAATCACACTGCCCCGTGTGTACCTATGCAACAATTTTGCATGTTCTTCACAGGTACCCCAAAACCTAAAATGCAATAAAATAAATAAATGGGGAAAAAAATAATCTCATGCCGTCTCATTTCACAATCGGAAATCTTATGTATATATGCCTGTTTCTATAATGAGATTATAAATCCTCAACTTTGCATCTACTAAAGTGTTATGCACCTAATAAACTGTCTATAAAAATTTGTAAATTTAATAAATAAATAAAAATAAAAAAAAACACAGTTATTATACACAGTTTCTCTGGGTCAGGAATTCAGAAGCAGTTGCTTGGCTGGGTGATTCTGGCTTGGGGTCTCTATGAAGCTATAGTGAAGATGCTGGCTAGGGCTGCAGCCATCTGAACACTGAACTGGAGCTGGAAGGTCAGCTTCAAGAAGGCTCACTCATATGGGTGGTGAGTTGGTGCTGGCTGTGGGCAGGACACCACAGTTCCTCACCAAGTAGACTTCTCCACAGGGGTGCTTGAGGGTCCTTATGACATGGCAGGTAGCTTCTTCCAGAGTGAGTGTTTCAAAGGTGGGCAAAGATATATGTTCAATGCCTCATATAACCCAGCCCTGATTGTCACACTGTCTTATTTCCATACTATCCTATTGCTTATTGTATCAGTCAGGGTTCTCCAGAGAAACAGAGAACCAAATGCGCGCGCGCGTGTGTGTGTGTGTGTGTGTGTGTGTGTGTGTGTATGTGTGTGTGTGTGTGAGTGTGTGAAAAGATAAGAGGGGAAAAAGTCACATGGACATGGATATTTTGGGAGAACAGGGGGAGTAGCAAACACAAAGCCACTGTGTTTGCACAGTATGGGAATGAGGATGATGATGATGATAACCATCTACTCAAAGACCACTGCTGAATAACTAAGTAAGCAATACAGAAATGGCCCTGAACTCGATGGACAACTTACGATTTTCTGACTTTACAAGTTTATTTGGATATAGCCCTATTCTAAGTCAAGGAGCCTCTGTATGTGACAAGACCAAAAAAAAAATTTTTAACAGGCTATGTATAGAAAAATAGAAAACAGACTGTTAGCTCACTTCCCCAAAACTTTCAACTGCCTTCTCCTTAGGCTCATTTCAGCATTAGCAGTAACTCCAGTTACTTCAACATGGAATCCCTTTTCTCATGCTATAGATCACTGTGTGTGCCCCAGAAACAAGTTTTAAGCACTACTCAAAAGATATATTTTTACTTTGAGAAGAACAGTGCTCTAATAGAGGCTGGATAACGCCTGTGAGGAGAGTGGTTGACGTTCATGCACCTCACGAGCAAAAGGCTAAACTAAGTTGTCTTCAGTGCTAAGTAGCTTTGCTATAATCCTGATATAATTAAAAACCTGCCTACTGAGCTCTCTGCAAAGGGCCTTTCTATTATTACGCTTATTTCTTCACAGCAGTCCTGAAAGATAGGCTGTTATTAATAGTGCACCTAAATGACTCTTAGGGATTTCACAATTTTATAATTATTTAATATGTACAGAAATTTAGGAGCCTCATGATATTTTAAAAGTTGTACTTAGCATAACTCCAAAAGTTTCTATATAGATCCTCTGCCTAAAATTATCACATGCTAAGGGAAGATAACATCATATCCACAGGAACACTTTGCATTACTAGTCAAACCTAATAGAACTCTCTGTTCCTTTATAAGTGCTCACTTTCTCTCTCTCTAAAAAAAAAAAAAAAAAGCACAACATGAGGAAGTGATTCTTGGGACATACTTGTTCTAAATGTTAACAATAGAAAAGGCAATTTTGTTTTTCATTGTCAATAATAAGACCTTTACTTCTTTCTCATTAAGATATGCATTAGTCACATACCTTCAGCAAGGGCACCTGTAGCAGAGGCAGATGAAGATGAGGGGCTATTTATGACATTTATAATGTATGGAGGAGGGAGTGGCTGTTCCAAGTCCCTAACTAATCCAGAGATTCTGTGGCTATACTCTGAGCTGCAAGATCTCTCTGTATCCCAAGGAAACTGAGGTACTCTGACACTCCATCCCCTCTCCATCACTCTTCCCAATCTAGCTTTCAAGACATCCACCTTCATATTCTCCCATCACTTCCCTCTTCAGAAAGGCTGTTATAATATTTGTTTATAGAAGGGGTGTGCCATTGTTAATCTGTACCTTTCTCTTTAGGCATCACTGGTCAATTTTCTTAAAGATTTGCCCTCAAAATCTAAAATAGGCCAGGCACAGCCGTTCACACCTGTAATCCCAGAGCTTTGGAAGGCTGAGGTAGAAGGATCACTTGAGCCCAGGAGTTCAGGACTAGCCTAGGCAACAAAGTGAGACCCTATCTCTACAAATTTAAAAAAAAAAAGTAGCAGAGCATGGTGGCATGCATCTGTAGTCCCAGCTATTTAGGGGGCTGAGGTGGGAGGATCACTTGAGCCCGGGAGGTCAAGGGTGCAGTGAGCCCTGATTGCACCAATGTACTCTAGTCTGGGTGACAGAGTGAGACCCTTTGTCAAAAAAAAAAAAAAATCTAAATAACCCACAAAAGGGTCCGGGCTTGATGGTGCACGCCTGTAATCCCAGCACTTTGGGAGGCCGAGGCAGGTAGATCACAAGGTGTGGAGTTCAAGACCAGCCTGGCCAACATGGTGAAACCCTGTCTCTAAAATATATATATATATATAAATGAAAAAAAAAACCCAAAAAAGGAATGAAATACATGATATGCACAATGAAAAATTGTGGAAAGTAGTAACCATACTGCAAAACTAGTTTTCAACACATAAGCAACTTGTTAAAAGATTATCAACAGTAAAGGAAGTCCTGAAATAATACCTCATTGTAATTCACCTTTTCATTGGAAGATAAATTAACATAGCATTTCATAATTTATTTTAAAATACTCTAATATTTAATCTGAGATAATTTCCCCTGAAACATCACTGTGCCATACACAAGAGTTAGAAAAGGTGGCATCAGGTCGTGCATGGTGGGTTGTACTTATAATCCCAGCGCTTTGGCAGGCTGAGGCTGGCAGATCACAAGGTCAGAAGTTTGAGATCAGCCTGGCCAACATGGTGAAACTCCGTTGCTACTGAAAATACAAAAACTAGCCGGGCGTGGTGGCACGCGCCTATAATCCCAGCTACTCAAGAGTTTGAGGCAGAAGAATTCCTTGAACCCGGGAGGCGTAGGTTGCAGTGAGCTGAGACTGCACCACTGTACTCCAGCCTGGGTGACAGAGACTCTGTCTTGGGGGGAAAAAAAAAAAAAGAGGGGGGGGGGGGGGGGGAGGGGAGGGGGGGGGGAGAGGAGAGGAGAGGGGGAGAGGAGAGGAAAGGAGAGGAGAGGGCATAAATAGATTAAGATGATTTAAGGCTTTGAATTCAATTATGAAATGAGTACCTAGCAGAGGTAACATAATTTGAAAAATACCGCAATCCACTTATCCCATCTGCTTTTTAAATAACTCAACTATTTTTTATCCTTTTATTATAAATTAGAATAAAGTGAAGAGACACAAATCAAAACAAAACAAAAGTCTACAAGATGGTAAAAATCCCTGCTGTTATGGAGCTTCCTTCTGGTAAGAGAAGCAACAAGCAAGACAGATGAATAAACACGATGCATTCAGAAAGGCTTGGAAAAGATAAAACATGGAGATGTGAAGGAGGATGTGGGTGTTCCAGGAGGCTTCAGGAGCTGACACATGAAGAGAGATCTGAACGGTGGGGGTGGGGGCAGCCGTGCCAAGGACTGGGGGAAGGTGGCGTGCACAGAAGGACCAGAGGTGTTGGTACTCCAATACTCAGATACTGTTTACTCTGTGGATACACAGAGTGAATGGCAGGAAAAATGGTAAGAGATGACATCAGGGAGGAAGGCAGAGGCACCTCATCTAAGGCTTGTAGGACGTGGCAATTCAAAATTGGAAACCTAGACTGATCCACATGATGATCGTGGAATGAGGACTTACTCTGAACATGCTTGTTCACTCCTCTCATGCCAGGCAGAGGAAACCACTGACCCAGTAAACACATATTGATCATCTATTATGTGCTTAAGCATCCTTACAGAAAAACTTTTTAAAGGGATGCCATGGATTTTCACTCAGTAATTTAAAGAATGTTTTGTCCGTTGTGATTTTCAAAATAATAGCTAAGAACAACATAAGATCACTTCACTAATAACCTCCAAAATGACAATGATTTCCATTTCAACTTCACATTTATATGCAATACTCATATTTATTATGCAAGAGCATAAGAACTTTTCTATTAAGATCTTGGTATTCAGCAACAAACTTTTTCTTGACTTAGTTCTAAGCCAAATGTGACTCCTGATCTTGCTTGGATGGGAGATTTGTGAGGTATTATGAAAAACACATTTAGATTTTCAGCCTTATAACATCAGCATATAAGCCGGGCGTGGTGGCTCACGCCTGTAATCTCAGCACTTTGGGAGGCCGAGGCGGGTGGATCACGAGGTCAAGAGATCGAGACCATCCTGGTCAACATGGTGAAACCCCGTCTCTACTAAAAATACAAAAAATCAGCTGGGCATGGTGGCGCGTGCCTGTAATCCCAGCTACTCAGGAGGCTGAGGCAGGGGAATTGCCTGAACCCAGGAGGCGGAGGTTGCAGTGAGCCGAGATCGCGCCATTGCACTCCAGCCTGGATAACAAGAGCGAAACTCCGTCTCAAAAAAAAAAAACAAAAAAACACATCAGCATATATATGAATGTGCTCAGTAACCATAAACATCCAATACACATAAGGTGGTATTTACATGTTTTCTGGTTGGACAATTACCCTTCATTTTGTGTGAAGAGAATAAAGGGAAGGAAACCAAGATGAACCATGCCTGTAATAGGGACTAGACGTGGAGTGGAGTTCCCACTTAATGCTCCCAATAGCCCCGTGAGGTATTATCTCTGTTTTGCTGAAGTGCAGATAAGTTGGTTAACTAGCTAGGTCAAAGCTCATGCTCATTTCTAAATTAATCCTTAAAGCTTCCTGACTTAGAGGAGCCAATTAATTAACAGTATTAATTTATTCAACATGCACTTTTCTAAAGCTCTTGAAAAGCCTATTGATCCACACTGGTCTTATCAAAGGAAATGCACAAAAATCTCCAAAGAGAAATTTGCCCTCTATTGCTGGTCAAAACAGCTTCACTGAAGAAGAGACATACCAAAATCTAGAAACTGATTTTCTTTAAAAGTCTGACAGAAAGAAAATCTGACAAGAAAATTTGACTAGCCTAAAGCACAAATGCCCAGCCTTGCTGAGGGTGGTTTACATGGGAACTGAGATGCTACTGGCTTGCACGATGAGGACATGCAGGAGGGTTCAGAGACAGCCCAGCTTTGTCTTAGACAAAATTAATTACCCAGTCTGAACACTGTGAACATGGGCACATTTTGTTCCTGCCCCTTTGACAGGCAGCAGATGGCATAACCAATCATAAATGCTGGTCGACAAAAGCTTCAAGAAAGGAACCTTGGGTTTGTACCTAAGTTCTGAGCTGCTGCTGCCTTCAACACTGAGGTCCACTGAAATATTCCTGTCAGCAGGCTTGGAGCAGGCACTTATCATAAAAAGGCAGTGAATTCAGAGGGCAGGAATCTCTTGCATAATCACTTTATTTAAGCCCACACAAGTATGCATTTAGTTCTTGTTTATTTTGCTCTTTCATTCCTGGAATTGTTCAGTCAGTGGTGTTTTTGGAAGCCTGTCTTCCCCAGAGTCTCTCCAGCCACATATTTTTGACATGCTTTTACGGAAACTTTTCTTTCTGTTTTTCTTTTTTTAAACACACAGTCAATAGAATTGTGCACCTTCCTCACGAGTCTTTTGGTAAATCACTGATCACGTGTGTGACTTTTCAGATGTCAGTCGCACAACAGCAGACTAGAACTTTAAAACCCCTTGATTTCAGTGAAATCCAAGCTTCGCCTGTTCCCGTTCCTCTTCCATCCAGGGGTTATTTGGCTGAACTGTTACCCTGTTTCAACAGCTTGAACACCAACCAACTGGACAAACAGCACTGCTTGCAAAAGAGGGCCTGCTTCCCCCGGCCCCCACCCCCATCGCAGCACCCGCAACCCGGCCGCGCACCAGTGGGGAAATCGCCGCCAAGTTCCCCGCTTCTCGTTTCAGCCCAAAATGGCCCAGAAACGGCGCCCGTCGTGCGACTCCAAGCCCCTCAGCTCTCCGGTCAGCTGCCCTTACTTGGGGTTCCCTCCCAGCGAAGTGAGGTCTGCGCTGAGGACAGGGCCCTCGCGTATTCTTGGCCACCCCCCTTCCCCGAGGGCAGGCGGGTGGGAGGTGACCGGAGCCAGGGCCCACGGGAGTCGGGCGTGCAGGGAAGGGCAGGACGCCCGGCTGGGTGCGGCGTCTGCGGGCCGCCCTCGGGCGCTCAGGCACGAAGAGGGTGCTCTGGGCAGGGGGCGAAGGCGGTCGCACGCGGTCCCGGCGAGGGACGGCTTACCCGCTTACCCGCGACGGCAGCAGCGGCGAGGCCCAGCAGCGGCACCAGGAGCGCGGGCAGCGCGGCCCGGAGCATGACGGCGGGTGCGGGTAGGCGGCAGCGGCGGCGCGGCCGGAGCGGGGCGGGGCGGGAGCGGGGGCGGCGCTTCTCGGGTGCGGGTTCAATCCCCGCCGGGCGGAGCGTGGACCGGGGTCGGGGGGCTCCCACCCAGGACGACCCGGGTGCTCCGGGTCTCAGGAGCGGCTGGCGCGCAGCCTTCTGGAACTTCTAATTTTGTTTTTAACTTTTCCTTTGAACTGAAACAATTTAAGACTTTCGAAAATGTTGCAAACACAGCACAAAAGATTTCCGTAACCCTTCAGCCAGCTTCTCTAAATATTAACATCTTATATAATGCCAGTGCAGTGATCAAACACAGGACATCCCCACTGGGATAATGCGATTAGCTAATCTGCAGCACTTACCACATCTCACTAATTGCCCGTCTAAGGGTCCTTTTCTGTTTTGGGATCCGACCAGGATCATACACTGCATTGAGATGTCGTGTCTCCTTAGTCTTCGTTTAATCCAGGGCAGTTCTCTGTCATTCTTTTTCTTTCACGATGAAACCACATTTTAAAAGTACTGGCCAGCCGTTAAGTAGAATGTCTCCCAGTTTTGTCTTGTCTGATGTTTCCTCCTGATTGGATTCAGGCTGCGCTTTTTTTGGCAAGAGTGCCCCAGAAGTGATGACCCTGCTCGAGAAACACAAGATGCCGACGTCTCATCACTGGTAATGTTAACTTGGATCACTTGGTTAAGGTGGCGTTTGCCAGCCTCCTCTTCTGGATCTAATGGTCAGAATCCTCCTTTTCAGACTCTTGTAAGTGGGCCATGTCTCTTTGATAACTTTCCTCTGTTACCAGCACCTGGATGAAGAGTCTTTCAGCTATGTTTGGTACAATGTATGCATAAACTGTGCAGTTATACTTCACCCATGAGGGCCTCTGGACAACACCAGACAGGGTCAAGCAAGGGTGCTTGTTTAAGCCTCGTGTCATTGGCAAAAGAGTTCTATAAAATCAAGTCTAAACTCAACAACATGAAAACAAATGACTCAGTTAAAAAAAAATGGGCAGATGATCTGAATACACATTCATCAAAGAAGTTATATAATGGCAAATAAACAGATGAAAAGATGCTCAACATATGTCATTGGTGAATTGCACATTAAAACAAAAATGAAATACCACTACGTACCTGTTAGATATCAGAATCCAAAAACATTGCCAATACCACATGCCGTTGAAGACGTGGAGCAAAAAGAACTCTCATTCAATGCTGGTGCAAATGCAAAATGGTACAGCCAGTTTGGAAGCTTCTTCCAAAATCAAATATACTCTCACCATACCATCTAGCAATCAGAACCCCTTGGTATTTATCCAAATGAGTTAAAAACTTACATGCACTCAAAAACCTGCACATGAATGTTGATAGCAGTTTTATTCATAATTACCAAAACCTAGAGGCAACCAAGATATCCTTCAGTAAGTGAATGGATAAACAATGGCACATCCAAACAATGAATATTATTCAGTACTAAAAACAAATGAGCTATGAAGCCACAAAAAGACATGGAAGAACTTTAAATATGTATTGCTAAGAGAAGCCAATCAAAAAAGCCTACATATTATATGATTCCAACTATATGACATTTTAGACAAGGCAAAACTATGGAGACAGTACAAAGATAAATGGTTGCCAAGGGTTGGGGTGGGGAAAAAAAGGGGAGGAATAGATGGAACACAGGATTTTTAGAGCCATGAAATTATTCGGTAGGATACTGTAATGGTAGATGTGTATCACTATACATATGTCAAAACCCATAGAATGCACAAAACAAAGATGTAGTGTGGACAATGGACTTTAGTTAATAATGTGTCAATATTGGCTCTTCGACTGGAACAAATGTACATGCTAATGCAAGATGTTAATAATTGGGGAAACTGGGGCTATGTGTAAGGAGGTACATGGGAACTCTGTACTTTCTGCTACATTTTTTAAATCTAAAACTGCTCAAAAATTAGTCTATTTTTAAAAAAATAAAAACCCTTTCCAACTCTTTCTAACCCTCTCAACACTTCTGATAATCCAGCCTGAAATTAAGTGGTTACACCAAGGAAATTTGACCAAACGGGTCTATAAGGAGAGTCATAGAGTGTTATAAGTGGTAGGGGTCATCTTCATTTACTAGTAAGGAAATTGAGTGACCCGAAGAAGGGGCATGACTCCCCCATGGACTCACAGAGAATGCCAACAAATGAACCAGAAACCAGCTGCTCTGCTATGCCCTCCCACCTATTCCAGGTTCTGCCTCTTTGCCAAACAATTAAGGTCTTGCTTAACTTACTTACTTTCATTCTTCTTCTCAAGCTGGCAATAATGGGTTTATTTTATACCAAACCCCAGATCAGAGCGAATCCTTCCAAAGTTACTCTACATTTGAATATTGACACATCTTGATTCCTGACTCTTGCCCTCCTAACTACAGAATTAAAATGAACAGTTCTAAGTAATCATGTAATTGTGAAAGTTCTCTTTTCCACCCCACCTCAGGCACCAAAGTATATTTTATCAATGTGGATTTCTTATCAATGCAGTGTCATTTTAAGTCATTTGGATTAAAGATAATTTTTTTTTATTGCTAACTCTGGTGCACACTGCCTCATTTTTTATGCTACTCTGATGAAACAGACTACTTATTGCCTGTATGTGGGCACTGTTACGTTTCACTCTCCAATTTACTCTATAGTTACACCTCGTACCCTTAATTTTTCCTTCACTCTCACTCCAACTTACATCCTCTTTGACCTCATGCCAGACTTCAGTTTCTTGACTGCATTTTTCTCAGCCTTTTATTTGTCCCTTTCTCCACCATGCCTGGATACCTCTGTCCCCTTGTTCCTCTGGTGTGCTCACCTGGCCAACTCAGAACCTGCGATCTTCTCTTTCTTCTTCATGCTTTTTTTTTTTTTTTTTTTTTTGAGATGGAGTCTCACTCTGTCACCCAGGCTGGAGTGCAGTGGCGCCATCTCAATTCACCGCAACCTCCGCTTCCTGGGTTCAAGTGATTTTTCTATCTCAGCCTCCTGAGTAGTTGGTATTACAGGTGTTTGTCATCACACCCGGCTAATTTTTTTGTATTTTTAGTAGAGATAGGGTTTCACCATGTTGGCCAGGCTCGTTTCAAACTCCTGACCTCAATTAATCTGCCTGCCTCAGCTTCCCAAAGTGCTGGGATTACAGGCTTGAGCCACGACTCCCTCCGCATGCTCTCTTTTTCCTCTACTTTACTGAAGTTAACTGAGTACAGGTGGAGGATATTAATCAGTTCTCCGGACGGCTGTCACTATAAACAATCTGGCTTTGAATTTCATTTGGGCCCTGTATGCCTCTTCTGCAACCTCCGTACTTTATTTTACCTTGATCATTGTCCTCTCCTATTTCTCTTATTGGGTATTTCAAATTTTTATTACTGTTTCCAAGCTAAGATCCCAGGCTGGGTGTGGTGGCTCATGCCTGTAATCTCAACACCTTGGGAGCCTGAAGTGGGAGGATCACTTGAGCCCAGGAGTTTGAGACCAAACTAGATAACATATTGAAATCACCTGTCTCCCAGAAAAAAAAACAAAACAAAACTAATATCGGAGGTTGAGATTGCAGTGAGCCAGAGTTGCACCACTGCACTCCAGCCTGGGCAACCAAGCCAGGCCCTATCACTAAAAAATTAAACAACTTTTAACAAGACCCCACCTGCTACCCATCTTTCTCAGCAGACCTTGTCTCCTAGTACACAAGAAAATGGGGGCCATTAGGTATCGACAAGCATCTTCAAATGTTTATCTGTAGGTCTTTTCTTGTGGCCTCAGAGAGGAAGGCATGCATGCTTCCCCAGCCCACCCAAACCAGTTCCTCTTTCTGCTCAGGACTGCCCATCTCATCTTCTCTTCTCCAAAATCCTCCATTAAAGATTCTCTCTACCCCCTGCATCATCAACTACTCTGTTTTTCCTCTCAGCTTCTAAACTTGTGAACCTCTTTATTTCCCCTTTAGGAAAAAAAACCCTTCTTTCCCTCTAGCTGTGGGCCAATCCTTTTCCTTTCAGTCTCCATCATACTTCTCGAAATCTCATGTTCCTCATCTGCTAATTTCTCTTTCACATTTTCATCTTTTTTTTTTTTTAAGATAGAGTCTTGATCTGTCACCCAGGCTGGAGTGCAATGGAGCAATCTCGGCTGACTGCAGCCTCCACCTCCTGGGTTCAAGCAATTCTCCTGCCTTAGCCTCCTGAGTAGCTGGGATTACAGGCATATGCCATGATATCTGGCTAATTTTTTTGTATTTTTAGTAGAGATGGTGTTTCACCATGTTGGCCAGGCTGCTCTCAAACTCCTGACCTCAAGTGACCCACCCACCTCAGCCTCCCAAAGTGCTGGGATTACAGGCATGAGCCGTCGTGCCTGGCCTTCTCTTTCACTTTTAAACTCACTCCCATCTGGATTCTGGCTTCACCACTCTGCTACATTTCTGTTGGCTAAGATGGTCATTGGTTTTCCAATTCCTAGAATCCAGTTTTATTTGACTTTACCTCTCCAGTATTCAGCAATTGGATCAATATTGACTTGTTTTTCAAAATAGGGTCTTGCTCTGTCACCCAGACTGGAGTTAAGTGGCATGATCGTAACTCACTGTAGCCTCAAACTCCTGGGCTCATCGGATCTTCCTGCCTTGGCTTCTTGAGTAGCTGGCACTACACATGGGTGCCATCACACCTGGCTGATTATTTTATTTTTTGTAGAAATGGGATCTTGCTTTGTTGCCCAGGCTGAACTTGAATTCCTGGGCTCAAATGATTCCCCTGCCTTGGCCTCCCAAAGTGCCAAGAGGGATTATAGGTGTGAGCCACAATGCTCAGCCTATTTATTCTCTAAAAAATGCACACAAAGGCCCGGTGCGGTGGCTCATGCCTATAATCCCAACAATTTGGGACACCAAGGTGGGCGGAACACAAGATCAAGCATCGAGACCATCCTGGCCAACATGGTGAAAGCCCGTCTCTACTAAAAAATTAGCTGGGCATGGTGGCATGCCCCTATAGTCCCAGCTACTTGGGAGGCTGAGGCAAGAGAATCACTTGAACCCAGGAGGTGGAGGTTTCAGTGAGCTGAGATCACACCACTGCACTTCAGCCTGGGTGACAGGACAAAACTCCATCTCAAAAAAAAGTTCACACAAAATCTCTGAGCGAATTCCTCGATTTACAATAGGTGGACAATTTATTTCTTGTTGTACTATATGCCTAACATAAAAAGCCCAATCTAGAGATGTTTTTTCAATAAGGATCAATTCCAGCACTTTCACTTAAAAGATAAAGCAACTTTATTATGACATCACCATTATATACAGCTGTGCTTTTCACATCAAGTTGGCTTAGTTCTTTGAAGAAAATCTTAATGACTAAAATTGTATACAGATCATAGGACAAGAAAACTAGTTTAACAAATTCAGTAAGAAATCAGGACAATGGTAGACTATATTAAAAGCTGTCTTAGAAAATTATTTACAACTTTATCATAGTGTAAATGTTCTAAACGTAAAAATAAATCTATGGATTTTATACAAAAATACTCTAAAGTACAAATGTAAGTTAAATGCTGAATAAAATATTCACCTTTTCCAGTGGATGCTATCACTAAGAATATAATCTAGGTGTCAAAACTTGAAGTGATAACCACAAAGCAATGTTTTCTTAATCACTCATAATTTTAAATCTTTTAGTAGTCATCACAAGGTTTAGAGTTTCACTGAAAAATTCTCATTTTTACAAATGTAACTCATATACTTTCCTTCATGGACCCTTCCTCTGTTTATAACATGTGAAAAAGTAAAACAAAATTCTTAGTCAAAAGTTGACATGCTATGTGAAGTACATAAATTATAAAATTGTTAGTCTTATACCTAGTTGATTCCCTTTACAAAAGAAACAGTCAGATGTAATACCTCAGAAAATACAAAGCACACTGCTACAGGGTAACTACTCAATCTAAAAATAATGTTCCCAAACTTCAGAAAATGTTAAGTACTAAATCTTTAAAAGTCATTGTTTTATGAACAATTATAAACAGAAAATAACTCTTCATATTTACATAATATTGGTATGAAATAACTTTGGAATAATAAAAGAAGCATTTTGCCAAGAGGAATCATTTTGCTGTATAAAAAGTAAGCAGAGGCCAAGCGCGGTGGCTCATGCCTGTAATCCCAGCACTTTAGGAGGCCAAGGCAGGCAGATCACCTGAGATCAGGAGTTCAAGACCAGCTTGGCCAAAATGGACGCCTGTAACCCCAGCTACTCAGGAGGCTGAGGCAGGAGAAGTGCTTGTACCCAGGAGGCGGAGATTGCAGTGAGCCAAGATTATGCCATTGCACTCCAGTCTGAGATTTGAGAGACTCAAATCTCAAAAAAATAAAAATAAAAAAGTAAGCATGTCTTATTTTTCCCCCAATGCTAAAAATGACTATTTTGAAACAATGTTGATGCAATTTACAGTTAGATTTTTACTTTGAGGTACTAATTCTGCATTTGGCCAGATGCTCTTAAAAATTAAAAAGTAGGTGTGTCACCTAGTAATATGCCTATTTTAATTTTCTAAGAAGTTTTGTTAAAAATTCTATTAAAATATACATATCCTAGTTACCAAACACATTAAAAGAGAGAAAATGCACATTAAACATATTACTTTACAATTTGGACTTCAGTCCAGCTTTGGAGTCCTCTCCATTCTGTTAATTAGTATGATAAACATGACATTTAGCAGGCAATTAACTATGCATACCAGCACATGCTTAAGATCTAAACAAATGAAAAAGTACTTAAGAGTTCTACTTTGGAGCAGAGTAAATACTGACACTGGGCACATTTTAAGTGACTAATTTTTCTTAACACATTAGTGCAAATTAGCAAACTTTTAGAATAATTTAGTCTTCTAAATTCTTTCCTTGGAAAGAAGGAAGCATAATCTCATCTTCATTCACTCCTTGTGCATATCGAACTGATGAGAAGCCCGCCAGGTGCAAACGGTGCCTTTGGAAGAGGAACCAAATCAGTCCACCAACAAGAATTAAGATACTTAGTGTGGCAATTGAGATAGCTATTGCTGTGTAATCAGGGCCTGGAATAGGAAAAGATTTGATGTTGGAGGAGAGAATACAAAAGTGATCACTATTGATTTTATACATTATGGCTTATGTCACAGATGTAAACGTGTAAGCTGTGAACAGACACACACATAAACCTGTAAGCTGTGTACAGACATAATAAATATGATTGTTTCATAGCACTAACATAGAATTCAAACTCATCATCAGATCAAAAGAAACACTTAAGTGCTTTCTTTTCAAATTTAAATGTTTTCCTTTTCATTCAAATCTTCTTCATTGTTATGGGAATTTTCTTCCAAAGACATTAATGCACTATGATTGTTCTCACATTCCCTTCCTAACACCAATTTGGGAATATCACTAACTGTATATTATCCTACTTTGATAGGAAATTGCTAAAAGCTAAAAACATTTTTTTTTTTTTTTTTTTTAGAGGGAGTCCCACTCTGTCGCCCAGGCTGGAGTGCAGTGGTGCAATCTCGGCTCATTGCAAACTCCACCTCCCAGGTTCAAGTGATTCTCCTTCCTCAGCCTACCGAGTTGCTGGGATTCCAGGCGTGTGCCATCACACCTGGCTAATCTTTTTTATCTTTAGTAGAGACGGGGTTCACCATGTTGGCCAGGCTGGTCTTGAACTCCTGACCTGAGGTGATCCTCCCGCCTCAGCCTCCCAAAGTGCTGGGATTACAGGTGTGAGCCACCACGCCCAGCCTAAATTTTTGTGTTTGACTTAACTGGGGCCAAATAAAGTATTATTTGCTTCAAAATGATTTAAGCCTCTAAGATGACTTCACTCAGTGCAGCTGCTGTTCCAGGACTCTTCTCTGCATGCTGCCCAGATGGATTCTTTCTGTCCCATGACTTTAAATACCATTGCTATGCACACTACACATCTCATCTCTCTATGGATAACTCACAATGGCCAACCTAGAACTCTTGATTTACAACACCCTAACTTTGCTCCCACCTAACCCCCCAAACCTTCCAGTTGCTTTCCATTCCACTCAGAATAAAACCAGAACTCAAGCCTTGCTTCCAAAGCTCTGTATGTCTGGCACCTGCCTACCTTTCATTCTTCCCTGAGTGCTCAGCAAGCTCATTCTGCCTTAGGTTCTTTGCTCCAATTGGTACCTCTGTCTGTTATGCCCTTTCCCTTGATATTTGCTTGGCTTGATTTTTTAGATCTCAGCTTCAGTGTCTTCTGCTCCTAGGAGTCTTCCCTGGTATCCTAATCTACCGTAGCTATCTACCTAATCTCCATCACATACAGTTCATAACTATTTGGTATTTTTCTCTCTTTAAAAAATCGACCTGTTTACTTATCTGTCTTTCTTTACCAGATGGTAACCTGTGTGAGAACAGGAACCTTATCTGTCTTGTTTTCAGGTGCATCCTGGTGTGCAGAACAGGGCATGTCATATAGTAGACACTCTATTTACTGACTCAGTGTATGTATACATGGATACTCATTATGTAGAATTGAGATTTTATCTTTAGTATTTACATACCAGAAGCAAAATTTTTATGCAAGATCTTTAAAAATGTTACTGTGAAAATTTTGGAGCTCTTTCTCCAGAAATGAAGTTAATATAATATTTTCATGGTAATTTTATGTATCAATTCATAATGAAATGTAAGTTCAAGTTATAATTTTTTATAGACACTCTGAATGTTTTCAGTAATGAAATCTAGTTTGCATTGTTTTAAAATTAACCATGAGTTTTATGGGATTAGGAAGAAAGGAAGCAAATTAACTGCAGAAATAGACCTTTAAGCTTTTATATAATCAAACTATAGAATAAAATACATCTCAAGAAAATCTTTTAAAAAATGACTTCCCTAATGCTCTGGCAACTTCTGTTTTTCTTAGGAGAGAATTATGTATAGACTGGAGCCTTAGACATCATGTGTGTTTATTGTCCCTTGTAATCTATTTTTCAGGGGAAAATCTCTATGACTCAATCAAGATATTTGGATATACTTTAAGGACTAAATACTTCAAGACCAAGTACAAAATTCTGTACATGATTGGATTGTACATTTAATTCCTGACCTGTTCTGCAGAAAGTTTCCTAAGGACAGGCTACATACTTACCCAGAGGCACTTTGCAGACAACTCTTCCAAAGCCATGTTCACATTCGACTTTTTTCCAAGTTTCATTTGAAGCTATCAACATGCTACATTTTCCAACACCTCTCTTACTTTTATTTTCCCATTTGAAAAATGTCAGTTCTGATCCATCTAACCAACTCCAAGGCTGGTCTGAAGAAAGAAATTAAATACAGCTATGTTTACTGCCACTAAACTCGTAAGTTACAAGCTTGGGGTTCCTGTAACTCCTTAGAAATGTGTTGTCCAATATGATAGCCACTTTTTAAAATAAAATGCGTTAAAAATAAAAAAAATAAAATCAGTCCTTCAGTTGCACTAGTCACATTTCAAGTGCTCAAGAGCCACATGTGGTCAGTGACTACTATGTTGGACGGTGCAGACATCGAACATTTCTGTCTTTGTAGAAAGTTATATTGGACAACACAGAGAATGTGGTGTTTTGATTAAAGTACAGAATACCTGCACATTTATTTTGTGAGGCAGAGATTTCTAAGGACCCATATCCTTCCCCTACTCTAATTTAAAAAAATTATATGGTTAAAGATATGCTGGTGGAATAGGAAGGGTGCAGGGCCCTCCATCCCCACCCTTCCCCCACACCCCCACCGTGACTCCATTTTTGCTTTCCAGCTGGAGTGGCACCACCTTGTGGTGACAGTGTAAACACGATTTAGAATTAATTTAGATGGACAACTTAGAATCCCATTTTTTTAACCAAGTACCTTTTAGAATTCACATTTATTTTAATAATTTAAAATTTGACTTTGTATAAAATGTAAAAAACTTTCTCTTGTGTCATATTTGTACTCTTAATTTATTTCTACCCGTTTCAAGTTCACCCAAACCCTGTATCTACTACTCCTGATTGAAAAGTCCTTCCACAAATTTTCTTTGAATCAATTCTCTGCAATTTTATAGGTTGGCGTGAAGGTCATTGCGGGTTTTGCCATTAATTTTAATGGTAAAACCCGCAATGACCTTCACGCCAACCTAATACTAAGACAGTTTTTAAAGACTACTCTTAAGACTTAATTTTAACCGATGGTAAAAATATTATTGGAGAGAAGGGTATAACAAGAAGATACCTTTCTGAATAACAAAGTTATAAGCTGCAAATCCATGCAGTGACAGGCACTAGAACTCTAAGAGAAGGAAGGCATGTGTTCCTTGTGGAGACACAGACATAGGGAAGAAAATACCCTGCTGTTGATCCAAGGATCTCAAAAATAAGCCTCTAGAACGATTCCACTTTATTAGGCATGAGTTTCTGTGTCATTAGTGGTTTCCGTCATTGCCACGTTAACTCATGGATTCATTCAAAATTTACAAGCATTCAGAACAGCCAGCCAACCTAGCACATTTATCCAGAAGAGACATTTAAATTAGCCACCACCTAACATTCTTTACCAAGGCTGACTTGTTATTTGGAATGAGTCTGAACTCTTTCTGCACACATACAATTATTTCACTTACCAACAGAATGTTGAGATAATCCAAGCCAGACTCTCATGGTAATATTATTATTTTCCTTCATCAGTCTGCTCACAAATTTATTCTCATCTTCATCCTTTATGGAAACGATAGTTGCAGAGTGATCTGTTGAAGGAAAACAAATTCTCAATCAGCTTTATGCTAACTAGAGAAGTAGTTTATTCTCGACTAGAAGACTTTTCAATCAGTCAAGTATCTCCACAACAGCTGTCAAAATAAATTAGATAAACGCCATCCATCTACCTGGCAAATTTGCTACCCAAGGATGCAGGTAAACAAGTTTTGGTCTTTGAAATACTCTAGGTAGTTTCCCTAGAAGTCATTTTACAGTTTGACTATGGATTAAATTTGTCATGGGAGAGATCCAATCATTGCTATTCGTTCTAAAATAGCTAAATCTGAAGACAAAAAGCCCTGTTCTTTATAGTGGTCAGAGGATGTGGGTCAGTTCTATCGCAGAATGGCTGGACAACCATACTGCTTTGATTCATTACCCTGGTGAGGCTAAGCTTATGTATTCATAACTAAGCAATGGAACAACTCTAAATTTTATTTACTACTTAGCCAACTTTACAAAAACTTTACCTCTTAATCCCTTTTTCTAAGCACATCTAGCTATAGGCAAAACCAATTCATTTGTCAGTATTTTTACTTAACAGTTCACTTGGCCACTTTCATTTTATTATTTTAAATTTATTATTATTATTTTATTTATTATTTGAGATGGAGTCTTGCTCTATCGCCCAGGCTGCAGTGCAGTGGCACAGTCTCAGCTCACTGTAACCCCCATCTCCTAGGTTCAAGCGATTCTCCTGCCTCAGCCTCCTGAGTAGCTGGGACTACAGGTGCATGCCATCACGCCCAGCTAATTTTTGTATTTTTAGTCGATATGGGGTTTCACCATATTGGCCAGGATGGTCTCGATTTCTTGACCTCATGATCCACCCACCTCAGCCTCCCAAAGTGCTGGGATTACAGGCATTTTTAATGGCTATTCCAATATTTCATTGAGTTCCTATGTCATAAGATACTTCGCCATTTCCCTACCACTGGGCAATTAGTTTACAGTGCTATTAGAAATGGAAAATGCTTTAAAAATTTTTCAAAAATATAATTATTGCTTCAAATTATATCCTTAAGAAATATTTCTAAGAATTAAATTATCGAGTCATAAGAAAATTAACAAATTATAACTCACCACGTTCTGGACACAATTTTTTGGCCTCTGAAAAACTGTGCAATGCCTGATCAGACGTGTAACAGTGACCCTTGTACTGGATCCACCGTGACTCATTCCCTTTTGCTGCAGGACATCTTGATGAATATGTAAGATGGGACAGCTTTTTAGCTATAAAAATATTAGACACAGTTGTAACAATGCACAGAAAAAAGTGACCACCTTTCAAAACTAATTAAATATGTCCCTGATTCAAACTGTTGCTCTTGCAGTAAAGAAACATTTAACTCAAACCAGAGAAGGCCAGAGCCCACATTCTATAAATACATAATTTAATTAACTTTTTGGAATATCGTTTAAAAAACCTAGATAACAGAAGTGGAAAATGACTTAGCTTTCTAAGACTGATTTGGACTAAAGTAAAAACAATGAGAAAGACAGACTAGAAAAAGAAGTAAAGACAAGACAAGCAGACCTGAAACTACTCTGAAATCATCATTAAAATTATTTCTTTCCTTGGATTCTTTTTTTTTTTTTTTTGGAGAGATGGGTTTTCACCATGTTGGCCAGGCTGATTTCAAACTCCTGACCTCAAATGATCCGTCCTCCTCAGCCTCTCAAAGTGCTGGGATTACAGGTGTGAGCCAACATGCCTGGCCCCTTGGATTCCTTTTTATTTTGATAATATAAATAAATCTAGTTTTACTTCGTCATAAAAAGAACTATTTTAAAAAATATTTTTAAGAATTGCTAATTTGTTTTACATAGCATAAAACAACAGCACCGCAACATCACTCAAACAGAAAAAGAGTAGGAGTGGCTTCTCAGCTCTCAAAAATGCCCCTGGTTTCCATTTAAATTGATTTCTAATTGTGCTAAGTAACAGAAGCAGCCTGGGGAATGCAGCCTGTGCCCCTTAACGCCTGTTTTTAATTCCAAAAGAAGAGTGTATGAAAACTGGAAAGTAAATTGTCAATGTTGTATTAGTGAGGTACAGATGATCTGAATCAAATATTTGACCTGGTACCAGTCAGAAATCTCAATCCAAACTATTGTTTTGTAATGCATTCTGTATAATCTGCATATCCTTCAGTAAGTAAAGGCTATTCCTGTTTTTTTCTCCAAATCTCCACTTGGTAGAGTCCTTATTTGTTGTCTCTGCAATTAGAGAAGGATGGCTGCTGCTGTTTCTTTCTTCATCAAGAGAGTCTTTAGTGGCCCTTAGTTCCTTCTGCTGCTTCTCTATCTTCTGTTAGAAACCAGACTTGATTTTTTTGAACTTTGCTTAGTTGATTGGCTTTGCCTCCATTCTTCCCACAAATGCTACCAATTTGAGTACTAAGTCTTCAGTCCAGCAGTCGGACTCCTGGGTAAGTTTCCCAGCTGCTGCAGATCAAAATGCATTTGCCAAATGCATCTATACAATCTATGAAACTTGTCACAACTCCTCACTAATGCTGCTGCTGAAAAGAAATGCTACTAGTAAGTTCTTGTTTTTACTACCTTATGAAAATAGTTGGTTGGGCAAAGGTATATTGCTGATTACTCCACTGATGCAGTGGGCTCAATTGTTGATGCAAAACTTGAACACTGGCTATCATGGCGTCATTAGGATAGGGAACTTTTCTGAATGGTTTGACCTTTTTTTAAAAAAAAAAAAATTACTTCTTGCACTGGCAACATAAGGAGATGCATTATCTTCGGTCTATTTGTTTCTAGTATAGTCTGCAACTGGGTTGCATACATTTTTTTTTCTTCCTGTTCTTCATGATGTTTTGCTTCCCACTCTCATTGTTTTTTTCTGCAAGGCCCCGCATTATGGTAAGTGTGTTATATTCCTGTTCAAAAAGATCCATTTTTTAATTGTGGTAAAATACACATAACATAAAATTTACTATCTTAACCATTTTTGTTTTGTTTTTAGAGACAGGGTCTTATGCTGTCACCCAGGTTGGAATGCAGTGGTGCAATCATAGCTCGCTGCAGTCTCTAACTCTTGGATGCAATAGATCCTCCTGTATCCGTTTCCCAAGTAGCTGGGATTACAGGCATGTGCTACTGTGTCCAGCTAATTTTTAAAATTTTTTGTAGAGATGGAGTCTCACTGTGTTGCCCAGGCTGGTCTTGAACTCCTGGGCTCAAGCCCTCCACCTGTCTCGGCCCCACAAAGTGCTGAGATTACAAGAATGAACCACCACATCCAGCCGTAACCATTTTTAAGTGTACAGTCCCGTGGCACTAAATGAATTAACTCTGTTGTACAGCTATCACCACCATCCATCTTCAAAACTTTTTCATCTTGCAAAACTGAAACTCTATACCCACTAAACAATAATTCCCCATATTCCCTCCTTCTAGTCCCTGCTAACTGCCATTCTACTTCCTGTCTCTCTGAATTTGACAACTCTGGGTACTACTTCATGTAAATGGAATCATAGAGTATTTATCTTTTTGTGACTGGCTTATTTCACTTAGCATATTGTCTTCAAGGTTCATTCATGTTGCAGCATGCATCAGAATTTTCTTTTTTTTTTTTTGAGACAGAGTCTT
>NW_022436958.1:23372053-23398808 GCF_009761245.1 Sapajus apella
AGACACAGTCTTACTCTACTGCCCAGGCTGGAGTGCAACACTGTGATCTTGGCTCATTGCAAACTCTGCCTTCCAGGTTCAAGTGATTCTCCTGTCTCAGCCTCCCGAGTAGCTGGGATTACAGGGGCACACCACCACACCCGGGTAATTTTTGTATTTTTTTTAGTAGAGATGGGGTTTCACCATGTTGGCCAGGCTAGTCTTGAACTCCTGACCTCATGATCCACCTGCCTCAGCCTCCCAAAATGCTGGGATTACAGGTGTGAGTCACTGCACCCAGTCACCAAGTTTCCTTCCTTTTTAAGGCTTCTTATCCATTTGTCCATCCATGGAAACTTGGATTGCCCTTATCTTTTGACTGTTATGAATTACCCTGCTATGACATGGTTGTACAAACACCTCTTTGAATCCCTGCTTTCAGTTGTTTTGAGTATATACTGAAGTGCTGGATGACATAGTCATCTTATGAATATGTTTTTCAGAAATTGCCATACCATTTTGCACAGTGGTTACACTGTTTTATATTCCTACCAGCAATGCATAAGGATTCCATTTTCTCCACATCCTCACTAATGCTTGTTATTCTCTGGTTTTTTTGAAGATCTGGTTTTTAAAGTTAGCTCTTGTATTAGTTTCCTTGGGCTGCCATAATAAATTCTACAAAATTGGTGGCTTAAAACAACAGAAATGTATGCTCTCACAGTTCTGGAGGCTAGAAGTCTGAATTGAAGGGGGTGTTAGGATTGTTTCTCCTTGGAGGCTCCAAAGGAGAATCTGTCTCGGGCCTCTCTCTCATCTTCTGGTGGTTGCCAACAATCCTTGGCTTGTCACTCTGTCACTGCTTGTTGCTCCATCACTGCAATCTCAGCCTTTGACATCACGTGGCCTTCTTCCCTCTGTGTATCTGTATCTCCCTCTTACAAGAACACTAGTCATTGGATTTAGGGCCCACCATAATATGTCCTCAACTCAACTACCTAGATTGACAAAGACTCTATTTATCAATAAAGCCAATTCTAAGTTTCCAATTGGACAAGAATCTTTGGGGAGGAGCCACTATTCAACCTGGGAGAGCACATAACTTATGTCTGGTCACCTTATTCTCCAACCTGTAAAGTCTGTTTCTCCAAGACAGATATTTCCACTTGTGCATGCCTTATTTCTTATGTATTCCAATTGTTTTTCTAAAAAGTTACATTTGTTTTCTGTGTCTAACAACTGAGAAGTCAGTTCTTGATTGCACCTTGATTCCTCATTCTTTATATTGTTCTCCCTTTCTTTTATTAGCCTGCTTCTCTAAAGTTTTCACATTTTCTTTTGCCGAATCTGTTCAAACAAATGTTGAATCTGCTGTTCAAGATTCTTCACAGCAGAAAACGTGGCCCGCACTGGGAGCCAGAGGCTTCAGAAAACAATGCCACTACCTCCCTGCTTGTCCTGCAGGCCCCTGCCACCTCCAGTAGTTTGGTTTTTTGTGATCTTCTTCAAGGTTTATGCTTCATCCACTGGGGTGACCCTAAGTCCATTCTCTAATGGAAGGGGCTCTCCCCTTAAATTTTAAGGATCATATAAGTTTGGAAAATGCTGGGTTACACAAAGTTAAACAGACTTCATTTTTATAGAAAGTCTCTTAGAACCTTTGGCTGGGCATGGTAGTTCACACCTATAATCCCAGTACTTTGGGAGGCTGAGACATGAGTATTGCTTGTGCCCAGGAGTTCAAGACCAGCTTGAACAACATGGTGAGACCCTGTCTCTACAAAATATTTTAAAAATTAGCTGGATGTGGTGGCATGTGCCTGTGGTCCCAGCTACTTGGGAGGCTTAGGTGGGAGAACTGCTTGAGCCCAGGAGGTTGAGGCTGCAGTGAGCCATGTTCATGCCACTGCTCTTCAGCCTGGGCAACAGAGCAAAAAACCCTGTCAAAAAAAGAAAAGAAAAGGAAAGAAGAGGAGAAGAGAGGAGAGGAGGGGAGAAAAGAAACAAAACTCTTAAAAACTTTAATACAGTAAATCTCATGAGGTATTTCCCAATTTTATATCCTATGGGACCCTTTTTTTGAAAGAAGCATCTCAGCCTTTGAAAAACATTGTTAAGTGAAATTAGAATTCACAAATTCTAGGGTAGAAGTTACCTGGTGACAGAACAAATGAAAGTCTTTGGGAACAAATTCTGAGTGGTTATACTGTACTTGTTTCCATTTACAACATGTCAAAATTATTTTCTGTTTTGTTTTTTTCTGAGATGGAGTCTTGCTTTTGTTGCCCAGGCTGGAGTGCAATGGCATGATATTGGCTCACCACAACCTCTGCCTCTCGGATTCAAGTGATTCTCCTGCCTTAGCCTCCTGAATAGCTGGGATTATAGGCACCCACTACCACACCTGGCTAATATTTATGTTTTTAATAGAGACGGGGTTTCAGCATGATGGCCGGGCTGGTCTTGAACTCCTGACCTTGTGATCCACCTGCCTCGGCCTCCTAAAGTGCTGGGATTACAGGTATGAGCCACTGTACCCAGCCTCAAAATTATTTTCATAGAATTTGTGAATAAATCTTTAAATAAAAAATTCCACTGAGAATTTAATTATGTACATAAATTATATCACATTTTAGTAAATGTACTGTTATTCAAATTCAAGTCTTACGTTTTGTAGGTTTATAACAAATAGCACCATCCTTAACAGAGTTGCATTTTTCACGTTTCCAAGTTCCTTTTGGATCCAAGAGAAGACAATTTCCAGGAGATGTTTGGCCTTTCCATGGGATGTAGTCAAATGTACTGCCATCAGACCATTCAAAACTTGATTCACTTCCCTGTTTTAAGAAGAATAGAGATAACCCTAACCCAGATGTATGACTTCAAAAAGAATACAAAGAATAACATATATACTTTAAGAAATATTATAATAGAATATTACCTCTTTGCTTATAGTATTATAGGTCTGAACCTACTTTAAAATCAGAGCTTTAATTCCAATGCACTGATTTGGAACATTTGCTCTGACACAGTTTATGGAAGACTCTAAACTTAGAAACAGAGTTATTATACCTTGTCTTTAGATTTATTTTTAAGGATGAGTTTACATAACACTTGAAATTAAACAACATGCAAATTGCCTCCATTTGCCACAATTACAGATTTACAATCCCAACCTTCATATTGTTCTGAATACTGTTTTTTATGTTTTATAGTTTTGTGCTTTGTCTCTGGCTACATTTTTCACATTACAGAGGCCACTAAGCAGCAGGGGTCTAGAAAAGATAAACACTTCCCAAGAAACTCAAAATGGGAAGACTGCTTTTTATTTTTCCTTGAATTTATAATCTTGTTATTCTTTTTTTTTTTTTTCTGAGACAGTCTCGCTCTGTTGCCATGCTGGAGTGCAGTGGCGCGATCTTGGCTCACTGCATCCTCCATCCCCTGGGCTCAAGCGATTCTCCTGCCTCAGCCTCCCGAGTAGTTAGGACTACAGACGCGCGCCACCACGCCCAGCTAATTTTTGTATTTTTAGTAGAGATGGGGTTTCACCATGTTGGCCAGAATGATCTCGATCTCTTGACCTCGTGATCCACCCACCTTGGCCTCCCAAAGTGCTGGGATTACAGGTGTGAGCCACCATGCCCAGCCCTAATCTTGCCATTCTTTTAAAAAAATGTTTCCCCACTTTGTTCTGAAGATTATTTAAATTAGAACTACAACTCTAGTCTCAATAGACAACAATTTTTTGTATACAAGACCTCATTATAAGTACGTAAATAAGTAATATGATTCAAATAGTGGCACATAAGTGTTTACTAGCATAATTAATCTTAAGTAGTATAATTTTCTAGAGGAAAAGTGGGAAGAAAGTATATATTTATTAGTCCTAACCACAGGGAGAAGTTTAGATGGCACCTTGTATAAAGTTTTGTGTTAAAATCTCAATGAAATTATTACTACCCTGATTTTCTACATGAGGAAATAAGGTTGCAAAGATTAAATAACTTGCTCATTCATGATCACCCAGCACATAAATGGAAAATCTGCTATTGGTACCGAAACTTAGGGTTTTCTGATTCTATGTGATTTCATTTTCACCAGCTTTCCAATTTGTCTGTTCTAAATAGGCTATAGAGGTGTTGTTGAGATATTCATCCACTGGGCCCTTGGCATGGCCTGATCATTTGCCCTAGTGCATTCTACAGTAAAATTTTTCTATTTGTTCTGTGTTGTAAAAGGTAAGAAAGCACTATGCTATACAAATGGAGTTCCAGTACTTAATCTAATGTTGTACTTTGTATTAATACTTTATACTCAAGTTTCTAACCCTCAAAATAACAGATTTGAAAAGTTTCTGGAAAATGAAGCAAGACTTACATCATGACTGGAGAGCCCAAGCCATAGTGGAAATCCATCACGTTTTACAATATCTTCCAGAAAGAGCCGGCCATTTTGGTCGTGAACACTTGCCAAATGGCCTCCACTTTGAGAACACATGTTTAATGCTTCATACCATGTTACCTTTTTTTGAATAACACTATAAATACCGTCTTCATATAGCATAAACTGTGGCAGTGTAGTATTATATTCTTCTTTGTAGTCAACTATAATAATTAAAAGCACTGGTGATTAAAATTTAAATTATTTCAAATACACCTTTTGGATAAGACAACATGCAATCATTTCAATAGTGAAATAAAACTGGGTTTCTTATTAATAAGGGAGATCAAATCTATATTTTACTTTTCTTATTGCAATGACACATATCTTAGGCTCTTAAAGATCTCTGATTGGTCTATTTTAAAAAGGCATAAACATAGTTTTTTATTTAAGGAGCTCATGTGTTAGTTGGGGACAGAAACAATAATGGCTGAAATGATAGCAAAACTGTTAACCAGTAGGGTATGTTAAATTGAGTAAAGACTCATTTGAATGAGAGGAGTCAGGAAGACTGCTTGACAAGCCAGGTCTCAAGGGTTAGGTGAAATTAAGACTGAAAAGAAATAAGGTAACAATAAAGTAAGGAAGTGTTTAAAACAAACACAAACAACAAAGCCACAATGATGAGGATATTTTAAAGGACATGGGAGCCAAGTGAAAGAGCTCCCAATGGTCAAAGCTGAAATGACTTGAGCAAAATATTACAGAATGCAATATGTTAGATGATAATCCAAAGTATAAAATAAATAACCATGAACCTATACTAGATTTAGAGGATTGGAGGAAATTAAGAATAAAAGGAAGGAAAAAGTATGGAAGTGCTACAAACAAAAAAATAAACAAATAACAACAAAACCACAATGATGAGGGTATAAATAAATGACTGAATAAATTTAAAAATTGGGGCCAGGTGGCTCATGCCTGTAATCCCAGCATTTTGGGAGGCTGAGGTGGGGGGATCATCTGAGGTCGGGAATTTGAGACCAGCCTGGCCAACGCAGTGAAACCCTGTCTCTACTAAAAATACAAAAAATTAGCCAGGCGTGGTGATGGGCACCTGTAATCCCAGCTACTTGGGAGGCTGAGGAAGGAGAATAGCTGGGATCTGGGAGGCAGAGGTTGCAGTGAGCTGAGATGGCACCACTGCACACCAGCCTGGGCAATAGAGTAAGCCACCATCTCAAAAAAAAAAAAAAAAAAAGAAAAATTAGAGAAAGCAGACAAGTATCTTGTGTAGAAGAATTTCAAGTAATTCATATAGATACTCCCCTCACAGGAAAGTGGAGGATAACTTTCTACCCTATAAGTGTGAACTCAACATAGTGACTTCCTTAGAAAGAGGACAGTATGGAAAGGAGGAAAAGGGGTAACTTTACAGCAGAGAACCTAACAAACACTACCTTGGGCCAGGTGACCCAGGTTAAAGTCAACAGTGATAAGTCATATGAACAGTGCATACTGCCCATGTGAAGTGATGAGAATGCGGCTTCACATCTTTGGTCTTCCCCCTAAAACTTATAACCACAATTTAATCATGAGAAAATCATCAGCCAACCCAAACTGAGGGACATTCTATCAAATACATGACCTGTGTTCCTCAAAACTGTCAAGGCCATCAAAAATAAGAAAAGTCTGAGAAACCACCCAGTGAAGAGGAGCCTAAGGAGGAGGGATGACTAAAGATAAGGTGGGGTCCTGGATGGGATCCTGGAAAGAAAAAGCATGTTAAATAAAAACTATGGAAATTTGAATAATGTGTGGACTTTAGTTAATAATAATAATATATCAGTATTGGTTTATTAGTTGTGACAAATGTACCATACTAAAGTAATATGTTAACAATAGAGGAAATTGATTGTGGGATAGATGAGAATGCTCTGTACTATCTTTGCAACTTTTCTGTAAATGTAAAGCTATCCCAAAATGAAAAGTTTATTAAAGATGTAGAAAGAAAGAAAGAAAGAAAGAAGTTGAAAAACTTCTTGGCAAGAGGAAAACATAAAGGTGCAAGTATGAGGATGGGCATACAACTTGCCTGGGACAAAGAAGAGACCAGCCTGATTGAGAACAAGCTGCTTTGCTGAGCAAGAATGGGAAAAAACAGGGAACCAGGAGAAGGCCTAGAAATTGGGGCTAGAGACTAGTTTCTAAAAGTCTCAAAAGTTTAAATGGACTCCAAGTAGGTTATAAAAAGGGATTCCTGGAGGCTGCTGGTGGACATGGTCTTCAGAATTGACCATGGCACTATGAAGTGAGCTGATTACCCAGCACACCACTGTTACAGGCTCCCTGTGAGCAGGCAGCTTAGGGCACAGTGGTGGTAATGACAGTTTTAGGGCACAGTGGTAATAATTAACAGCTTTTAAGCTGTGAAAAAATTAAAACTAACGTATTTAAAATTAGATTTATTTAAAGATGAGGCAAGGTTGAGAGACATTCACTTTGCCTGAAATGTCAAAACTCTTCCCCCAAATACTTTCTTATTTATATAAACTCTATCCATTTTTCAAAGCCCAACCAAGTTTCACCTCTTCTTGAAGGCTTTCTTTCTTTCTTTTTCTTTTCCCTTTTCCAATATATCAGTTTTGACTTCCCCACAATTTAGGTCTGTATCAAATAATCTAAGACAAATTTACATAAAACAATGCTAAGGAATTTAATACTGCTTCCCCAAGTACATTTTACTCCTAGGGTCAAAACTTTGACAGCAGGACCCAAGTCTTTTCCTTCCTCAGTAAGCTCTGTAGCCCCTCTCACAGGACTGTATACAGAGGAAGCATTTGATTATATGATTCCCACTAGTGGAACTAATAGCCTTATATTCTTTCCCTGGAGTGAAAGAAAACTCTATATTACTATACTTACCCATTTCAATTTTACAAGCAAGAATGCTGTGCTGGTGAAAATAAAGCATTTCTTCAATAACATTAAAGGTTTGAATATCCCAGAAGCCATCAGTACTTAAGCCAGCCAAAAACTTGTCATTTTTTATAGTTGGTCTTCCTGCTCTCCAGTGTGTATATGACAGTGCGGTCTTATCAAACCACATAAGAGAATTATCTAGAGAAGAAACATTGTTTTCCTATGCTTAGAGGTTAAATCAAGACTTGAATTACAGTTATGCAGTTGAGATTTCATCTTTTCCCAACCTTCTAAAAGGTTGTATGATTATGTATAACCCTTTAAGATATTTTCTGATTATAATAGTAAATTATGCTTATTTTAAATTTGAATATTAATACAAACTATAAATATTGACTTATAATTCCACCATCCTTCAGTAATAACATTTTGTTATTTTTGTTATTCTTTTCTAAAAGTCATTGTCTGAAAAAGACACTTGCACATGCATGTTTATAGCAGCACAATCCGCAAGAGCAAAAATATGGAACAGCTCACATTTCGATCAGTCAACGAGTAGATAAAGAAAATATGGTATGTATGTACCATTGAATACTACTTAGCCATAAAAAAGAATGAAATAATAGCATTCACCGCAACCTGTATGGAAATGGAGACCATTATTCTAAGTGAAGTAACTCAGGAATGGAAAGCCAAACATTGTATGTTCTCACCAAGTGGGAGCTAAGCTATGAGATGCAAAGGCATAAAGGCATAAGAATGATACAATGAACTCTGAGGACTTGGGGGGGAAGGGTGGGAGGAGGTGAGAGATAAAAGACTATACACTGGGTACGGCGTACACTGCTCAGGTGCACCAAAATCTCAGAAATCAACACTAAAGAACTTATCTATGTAACTAACCTCCATCTGTTCCCCAAAAACCTATTTAAATACAAAAATATTATTTTCTCTTATATATTTAATTGCAATGGAAATTAGTATAACTATTTTATTCATTTAAAACATGATTGATAAGTTATAAAATTAGCCACAGAAATCTCTTCTCTGAACATAAACTCTATACAATTATGCATACTGATTTTTAAGAAGGATGCCAAAATAATTTAGTGTGGAAAAAATAGTCTTCTAAACTGGATATCCATACGCAAAAAAAAAAAAAAATGAAATTGGACCCCTTCCTTTCACCACACACAAATATTAACTCAAAGTAGATCACAAACATAAATGTAAGAGCTGCAACTATAAAACCCTTAGAAGAAAACATAGGAGGCTGGGTGTGGTGGCTCACACATGTAATCAAAGCACTTTGGGAGGCTGAGGTGGACAGATTACCTGAGGTCAGGATTTTGAGAGCAGCCTGGCCAACATGGTGAAACTCCGTCTCTACTAAAAATACAAAAAGTAGCCGGGTGTAATGGCGGGTGCCTGCAATCCCAGCTACTTGGCAGGCTGAGGCTGGAGAACAGCCTGAACCTAAGAGGTGGAGGTTGCAGTGTGCTGAGATCATGCCACTCCAACACCCCAGCCTGGGTGCCAAGAGCAAAACTCTGTCTCAAAAAAAAAAAAAAAAAAAAAAAGAAAGAAAGAAAAAGAAAACAGGAGTAAGTCTTCAGAACCTTGGAATAAGCAAAGCCTTCTGACATATGCACAGATGACAAAAGGGAAACACTTTTGTGCTGTCAGTAAAGTCATGGGAGAAATTATTTGCAAATTATTTATCAGACAAGGGACTTATATCCAGACTATATAAAGAATTCTTACACCTCAACAATAAAAAGACTTAATTTTAAAAATAAGCGAAATATCTGAATAGGTATTTCTCTAAAGGTAATATACAAATATCCAATAAGCACATGAAAAGATGGTTAACATCATTAGCCATTAGGGAAATGAAATTAAAATCCCAGTGAGATATCATTTCATACTCACTTGGATGGCTACAGTGAAAAACACACAAATATAGGCATAGATATGGAGAAGTCAGTACTCTTATTCACTGGGAATAGAAACTGGTATAGCTGCTTTGGAAAAACACCTGGTAGTTCTTCAAAGGGTTAAACAAAAGATGCAGCAATTCCATTCCTAGGGGTTTACTCAAGATAAATAGAAGCATACGTTTACACAAAAACTTGTAGTGAATGTTCAGAGAAGGATTATACACAATAACTAAAAATAGTTTAAAATTTAGGTTGTTTTACCTAAATGTCCATCAATGGATACAGGATAAATAAAATGTATTACATCTATAGAATGGAATCTTAGTCATAAAAAGGAATAATGTACTGATACATGTTACAATATGGATAAACCTTAAAATCTTTATGCTAATGGGAAAAGCCAGTCACATACAAAAATCACACATTGTATGCTCTCATTTATATAAAATGTCCAAAATTTTATATTCAGGCAATCTGTAGAGATAGAAAGTAGATCAGTGGTTGCTGAGGACTGGGAGGGGGGAAGGATTGCTAATATGTATTGTGTTTCTTTTTGGGGTAGTGATGGTTACAATAAAGCTTTAAAAAAGGTGCTATGTTTATTAAAATTATAAATTGGTATAAAGAGTGATGCCATCACTACCTGCACATATCCAGTGTTGTCCTGGTTATTTCTACTTTTCACTGATTACAATCTCCCAAGGCAAGACCCCTAAACATCTGCCTGCAGCAATGGCACATTAGAAGCACTGCACACACGATGTGGCTCTTGTTTGCTGCTTTATATCATCTCATGTCTCTCAGTTCCTCTTCCCCTCTTCCAGACTTCAAAGTTATCAATTTTCTGACCAATATGATGTGAAAAAGTCACATTTTCCCTTGGCTTAATATATCTCTCAGTTGACATACTGTGGTTTCTCATAGTAATTTCTAGTCAAGGCTGTGCTATTGAAAAGTCAAAAATGTTTTAAAAAGCAAAATTCTTTGTGTAGATGCCAAATAAACAATTAAATATTCTATAAGTATATCAAAGTAACCCAAAACAGTGACTTATGGTTGTAAATTAAGTCAAAGTGCTGGGGTTATAGGCATGAGCCACTGCGTCTAGCCATGTGTCTTATTTTTCTAATGCTTATTACATGTAAGCCAATATAACCCAAGCCAGCATTATAAACCCAAAGGTGCAACATTAATAGAAGAGTGATTCTGTTCTCGCTCATCTCACAGTTAGTGGAAACAGAAAATCAGTATTGACGATTTATATGAGATGGTGATCATTTTTAGTTAGTCTTGAGTTGCTAGATGAAAGAGTGAAAAAAATAAAACTGATATGGTTTGGCTATGTGTCCCCACCCAAATCTCATGTTGAATTAATGATCTTCAGTGTTGGAGGAGGGGCCTGGTGGGAGGTGATTGGATCATGGATGTGAACTTCTCGTGATAGTGAGTTCTCATGAGATCTGGTTGTTCAAAAGTGGGGAGCCCCTCCCCCTTCACTCTCTCCTGCTCCACCATAGTAAAATATGCTTGTTTCCCATTTGCCTTTGACATGATTGTAAGTTGCCTGAGGCTTCCCAGCCATGCTTTCTGTACAGCCTGTGGAACTGTGACTCAATTAATCCTCTTCATAAATTACCCAGTTTCAGGTAGTTCTTTATAGCAGTGTGAGAACAAACTAATTCAGAAAATTATTTTCTACCATTTAACTTTAAATTCAATGATAAAGGTATGTTAATGGCAGAGCAGAGACACAAAATTTGCCTTGGTATTTATGTAAGTTAAGTACATAATTATCCTTTCATGTATTGATAGACATGTACTTTGAAGAACTATAGCTTGATAAATAGGTTACAATAAAGTCCAAAAACAAATAGAAAATTGATGGATTTACAACTTACTTTCATAAGTGATTCCTAATATGACCCAAGAAGCCATATAATTGAAGTATAGAAGTTGCTCAAGAACAAAGTTATTCTCCTTTTCATCTCGAATACTCAGAATATGTGCTTTTGGATCTGTTAAATAAAACATAATCATTTTAATAATCACTTATCCAGAACACTTTATTTGATAGATTTAAAATATTTTAGTTCTCAGTTTAATATAATACTTTGAAACCTAAACAATATTGGAAAATTAGAAAGATATATAAATTAAAAGTATCCCATTTTACGAAAATGAATAGGTTAAGGAATTTTCAAATGTTTTGATTTTAAATTTGGTCTTATGATATAATAGAAAACTAGTAGTTGAGTAGATAATTTAAAACATTGATTCACTTCACTTTCCCCTATTTAAAGATAATTTTCAGTTGGTATAAGTTAGTACCAAAAAGGTTGGGGACTGCTGGGCTATAAGACAGATCTTCCTTTTCCTTAGTTATCACTATGAGGGTTAAAATGGCTTAATATTTTCCAAAGGGTGTTCCTCACAAAATTAACAAGGAAGTTCCAGAAAAGATCTACAGGGCTTAAAAAAAAACAGTTTGCAAACATTGGTTTAAACAAAGTTAAACTAGTTTATTTATGCCAGTATTTCTTAAAGTATATGTTAATGTACATTTGTTAATGTCCAACAGGAAGCTACGGTGTCTAGTGTTTCTCAACCTTTTTCTTTTTTGTTGGTTATTTTTTCAACCTTCTTCTAAGGATTTTTTTGCAGAACATCTCTCAAGACTAGTGTTATACAGAGCACACTTTGGGGAATAATGGTTTGATATTTTCTATAGGAACTTCCACAAAGTTCATAGTTCCATTGGTTCCAACAGTTCCATCATTCAGAAGTCACCAATCTTTAGTGGCTCTCAAAGGAATTATCTGAAGACTCTTGAGAACTGAAAGTGTGAAATGTGCACTTGTTTAATCACAGCTGCTGCTTTGTGGAATATCTAAGCTTTTGACAGCTCCAACTAACCGATTTTCACTTCCCCACAGCCTAGCTTGATTTAATGTCCAGTACTCTGCTCTCTTGTGTGTCGTTTCTTTCCCTCTTCCTTTTCTTTGGAGATAGAGTCTCCTTCTGCCATCCAGGCTGGAGTGCAGGTGGTGCAATTACAGCTCACTGCAACTTCAACCTCTTGGGCTCAACGATCCTCCCTCCTTATCCTCCCAAGTAGCTAGAACTATAGGCATGTGCCACCATGCTTTTAATTTTTGTAGAGAGAAGCTCTCAGTATGTTCCCAGGCTGGTCCTGAATGCCTGCATCAAGCAATCCTCCCACTTCAGCCTTTCAAAGAACTAAGATTACAGGCATGAACCACTGTGCCTAACCTATTTCTTTTACTTTTAAAGAAGAACCCACTTTCCATACAAACATAGACTAGTTCTTGAATGGATGAGTAAAGAAAGGAGTTATGCCTATACTCTCCATTTTAACTAAACACAAATTTTAACACTTTGTCACTGATAATGTAGATATTAGGAGATGAATATTCTTGACATCTAGTTACTAGTGCTAATTAGAAATATTTACAACACAGGACATATTTTGTTAGTTAGCGAAATACAATAAGTAAGGACAGTATAATACACTTGATATGGTTTGGCTGTGTCCCCATCCAAATCTCATGTTGAATTGTAGCTCCCCCATAATCCTCACATGTCATGGGAGGGACCTGGTGGGAGGTAATTGAATCATGGGGCCGGGTTTTTCCTATGGTATTCTCATGATAGTGGGTAAGTCTCATGAGATCTGATGGTTTTAAAAAGGGCAGCTCCCCTGCACATGCTCTCTTGCCTGCTGCCTTTGCTTCTACTTTGCCTTCTGCCATGATTTCTCTCTTCCTGCATTACCAAATGTCAAGTACAAGGGACACCCCAGAGATACTGTACAAACATATTTATTATTAAAAGTCACCTAACTATAACTTTGAGTGAGGCCTTCTCAGCAATGTAGAACTGTGAGTCCATTAAACCTCTTTTTCCTTATAAATTACCCAGTCTCAGGTATGTCCTTATAGCAGTGTGAGAACAGACTAATACAATACTTACGCAATGTCTGGCATTTAGACTGAACTTCATCCTGTGTTGTTGCCATATGTCTATTTTTTGTTATCATGAAATTGTAACAACAGTTCTGAAATGGTATCCATGGAGTATTTAGAACTGGAGATGGACATTTAACACTGTCAACTGGTTTGACTTCTTTTTCAGTCTCATCTAGAAAAAGAGTTAATGGCAAGAATTCTAATTTGAGATAAATATGTTAAATCCTGCTCACAGTCATTAGGCTTGATTTGTAGGAAATACTCAGGAAGCCAAGAAGTAATATCCTGGTGAAGCCTGTTCTCTGTTTATACTCAGACACAGCATACAAAAAGCTAGCTTTCTCTAGGAAGGAAATTACTTGACACAATTTTCTTACCCCTGCTGTGGCATGGAAGAATGTGAAAAATGAGGTGCTATTAGGTTAAATGCAGTTTCTCTCTTCCTGCATTACCAAATGTCAAGTACAAGGGACACCCCAGAGATACTGTACAAACATATTTATTATTAAAAGTCACCTAACTATAACTTTGAGAATTCATTTTCAGTTTCTGTCTACTGACACTATTAATTTTATAGGAAGATTTATTTAAATGAAACACTTGATGTTCTAAATAAGTTATTGCTTTAACCAAGTCAAACAGAAATACTATTTAAAATCTGATATCTATAATATCTGATTATAATCTTCTTCCATTTTATAAAAAGGCCATACATTCACAAAGATGCAAATATAGACATATTCCACTCAAATAAATTAAACTGGCTTAATATGTAGTAGAGATCACTCAGTATCTCTCCCAGATCACGATAATCCCTTTGTCCATGAAGTAGTGTCTTCTTTCTACCAGAAACCGACAAATGTGACCTTGACAGTTGTAAAAACACTTTCCTCTGACTGGGCTAGAGATTACATATCTGACTCAGGCTAAGTTTATGAGATTCTCTCTAATTTACAAAGTGAAATTTAGAAATTGTCAACTCATCTCCAGTTATAGGTTCAGCTCTATCCCTGTTTTGGGGATCCTAAATTTCCCCTTGTCTTAAGCTAGCTTGAGGTGGTTGCTGTTACTTACAACCAATGGAATCTTAAGAGTGATTCATAAAAGTCATGTTAGTTGGTAATATTATGAATCACAAAAGAACTCTCACAAATGTAAGCTTTCTATAAGTATAAATATACGCAGAAAGAGGTAAAGTAATAATGGGACTTTAAAGTGTTAATCCCCATTGTCAACTGACATAAAAATAAAACATGCATAAAATAACTCATTAATAATAATATAGTTAATATGTAATTCTCCTTGAATGCAAATTTTCACAACAAGTGTTGCTATAAAAAGGCATGATAATAATTTCTTCACAATTCCAAAACCAGATTTTACAAAACCACTCCCCAGAAATTCTACCACTTATAAGGCTGTTAATAATTTAAGAATTAAAATATCCGAAATTCACATACTTCCTGAATAGTAGCAAATAGCACCTGGTTGATTGCCATCACAATCAACTGTTTTCCAGAATCCATCAGTGTCTAATATTACACAGTCTTCAAGTTGCCCATTAGTTTCAGCCCAGCGACTAAAATGAAGACGTTTCCCATCTGACCAACCAAAGTTGAGTTCATCCTGTAAGGAGCAGAAATACATTTAAAGTGGCAATATTCATGTTATCCCATTGTATTATTTTGACTCTCATGGTCAATCTAATGATTTTTAATTTTCTTTTATATTTAATACACATTTACATAGCACTTACTATGTAATAAGCATTGCACTTTATAAGTATTGGTTTACTAATCCTTGTAACAACCTTATAAGAGAAGTACTATTATTATCTCCAGTTTAAAGATGAAGAAACTAAAGGTATACAACTTGTGCAAAGTCCGACAGAATACAAACCACAGTGCTGGGCTTCTCAGCCAGGCTGTCAATCCCTAGAGTCTATGTCCTAACCGTTGTGCTGTGCTGCCTCACACATAACTGGAACCATTTGTTGTTGAAAATCAGAAAGCTAAAATAGGGGAAGATCACTATAGGTGCTGATTACATCAGTGACAACCTGGCGCAGCAGAAAGAATATGGACTATGGAGCTAAGCCGACCTGGTTTTGAATTCCGATTCAGTCACTTGCTAGCTTTCATGTGTACACCTCTCCAAATTTCCATCCCCCATCAATGAAAAGATTGTGACGCTTAATTTCATGGGGCTGGAATTAATGGGATAACGTGTAAATCCTGCAATCCAGGGGCTAGCTGGCACACAGAGAGCTGGTGGTTTCCATTCTCTTAACTCCTCATGTGCTTTGGATCTCACACCAGTTTTCACACTTGTCATTGGGGAGAGAAGCTTCTTCATTCACTAGATTCTACTGTGTGCTAGAAGTCTGTGAACATCTGCCTTTATACCCTGGGAAGGTCCTGGCAGCACCATGGGGAAGCTCAGAGAGGCCTGTACCCCACAATCCATCTCTAGGTACAGGAGATGGGTACAGGCCTCTCTGAGCTTCCCCATGGTGCTGCCAGAGCACAGGGCCTTGCATACTCACTGCTGGGTTTGGTGCTGGCCTAACAGATCCACTGAACTAAGCTTTCCTGAGACCCAAGGCAGTCTACATCACTAGTTTATTTGAAATATTGAATGAAGCCACACTGTTTCCTTAGTGAACCATAAATAACAACACAGTCAAGCCTCAATACCACTAGCTGCTTCATTCTGAAATGTTCATGACCAGAGCCAGCTGTAATCCTAGCCCCTAATCCTAACCCAGTTAATGCCTAAGCCATTGAGGCCTCCAGAGTGGCCCTTCGGCAGTGTGACTTTGCCTGCACTCATCCATCCTGCCCAGCATTTCTTCCCCTTTGCTGTACTTCCCACCTAACCTTGTCCCTGATCCTTTGGAATTTCCGTTCTATCTAAATAAATCCATCCCATGCCTTCTATCCTTTATTGAATACAAAGTATTAAGACTATAAATATCTTTTTATTAAACTCTTGATCTTAATTTAAGCCTGGCTTTACCAGGGAATGCTCACACGTTGTTGGTGGGATCATAAGTTAGTTCAGCCCCTGTGGAAAGTAGTTTGGAGATTTCTCAAAGAACAAAAATAGAATTACCATTCAACCCAGCAATCCCATTACTGGGTATATACCCAAAGGAAAATAAATCATTCTACCAAAAGACACCTTCGCTCGTATGTTTATTGTAGCACTATTCACAACAGCAAAGACATGGAATCAACCTAGATGCCCATCAACAGTGGATTGGATCAAGAAAATGTAGCAGCTCATATACATGATGGCATACGGTGCAGCCATAAAAATGAACAAAATCATGTCCTTTACAGCAACATGAATATAGCTGGAGGACATTATCCTAAGTGAATCAATGCAGGCACAGAAAACCAAATACCGCATGTTCTTACTTATATAAGTGGGAGCTAAATATTGGGTACACAAGGACATAAAGATGGGAATGATAGCGTCTGGGGACTCTAAAAGTGGGGAGGGAGGGAGTGGAACAAGGGTTGAAAAACTACCTATTGGGTACTGTGTTCACTATTTGGATGAAGGTTCAGTTGAAGCCCAAGCCTCAACATCCCACAGTATATATATTGAAACAAACTCACACATATACCCCCTGAATCTTAAATAAATATATAAATATGGGAATAATCTTTCAGCACCCACAGGGGAAGATTATTTGATATTCCATTCTCAGATACCACAGGGCTATGAGATAGGAGTAGTGGATGTTTTTATGTCCTTTGGTCATTTCCTTTGAGGATTATTCCCTTTGTATCACTGCAAACTCCCCATGACATTCACTGTGGACTAGGCTGCCTTGCTCCTCCCTGGCATTCACTAAGATGTCCTAAGTCTTGCTCTGTCCTCCTGGCCCTACCATTGACTTGGGATGCCTGTGTTCAGGTTTCCAAGCCTTCTTGACGTCCTCTAATTCTATGTAGTTTTACTTCTTCACTTGAATGACCCACTGCATGGCCACACTGCACTTTACATAACCCAGAGCTACCGCACCTGGGACACTGTAAAGGCCAACGTCATTTCCTACATGAATCTATAGAAAAATGACTGCTCTTCCTCTCTCCAGCGGCTTGCATCCTCCTCAAACTTCCACACAATGTCTTCTACTTAAGTAAAATCTTATATTGTTACTATTTTGTTTAAAAGCTTTCAATATCTTTTTGTTGCTTTCAGTATAAAGTATTATTAACATTTTGTCATGTTCAAAAAACTTAGGCAGCTATTAGGATATATAAACAGCTACACAGAATATGTTAAAGTTAAGTGTAAAAAAGAAAAGAGAATCATAGGTAAAGGTTGAAAATAGGATAAGAAATAAGACCCAAATCATTAAGTGGTGGGGGCGGGGCGGGGAGTTACAAAATAGTCTGACCCCAGTTGTCTAAAATATAAAAATGTACACATAGAAAAATAACTTGAAAGATCCATATCAAAATATTGAATCATGTTTATTTTTAGGTACTGGGATTACAGGTGACTTTAATTTTGTTCTTTTAATTTACTATTCTTGACAAATTTTCTATATTGCAATGTTGTTTTTGTCTCAAAAGATTTAGGGTGACTGAAACTAGGAAATGTAATCACTTACTGCTTCCTCACAACAGACACAACAATGCATTTCACAGAATTCCCAATACTGAAGACAAAGCAAGTAAATGCAATGCTATGAAACAGTTGAGACTATGAGGGCGGGGTAAGCAGCTTCCCGAACTTCTGGCTTCATCTGGGTTTATTTAATTTATTTATTAATTCATTATTTATTTTGAGATGGAATCTCTGTCATCCAGGCTGGAATGCAATGGCATGGTCTGAGCTCACTGCAACTTCTGCCTCCCAGGTTCAAGCGATTCTTATACCTCAGCCTCCCGAGTAGCTGGGATTACAGATGCCCAATGTGACAACTGGCTAATTTTTGTATTTTTAGTAGAGACAGGGTTTCACCATGTTGGCCAGGCTGGTCGCAAACTCCAGAATCCCAGCACTTTGAGAGGCCAAAGTGGGCAACTGCTTGAATTCAGGAGTTTGAGACCAGCTTGGACAATATGGCAAAACCAAAAACACAAAAATTAGCCAGGTATGATGTTGTGTACCTGTAGTCCCAGCTACTCAGGGGGCTGAGGTGAGAGGATTGCTTGAGCCCGGGAAGTCAAGGCTGCAGTGAAGTGTGATCGCACCACTGTACTCCAGCCCGGGTGACAGAGTGAGACCTTGTCTCAAAACAAAATAAAAACTCCCTGTTTGTTTTAGTCTGATATGAGAGATGCTACGCATAATAAAAAATGTCACTTTCCAACACCCAGTCCTGGCAGTTGGGACTGACAACTTACGTCTTGACTGGAGAGTCCGATCCATAAGGAAGAGTTTTGAAGGAGTGCCTGCACACTGAGGAATGCCTGCTGGTAAGGGTCCGTGATGCTCACCAGTTGCATGTTATTTTTCAGACACTCCCTTTGAGCATTGTGCCAAGTCAGAGTCTTCGGGATTATTTTGTACAGATTATTTAGATACTTTACAGTTTCTGAAACATTCTGCAAGGTCGGTCTGCCTTTAACTTCTGTATGTAAAAGAAAACAACAACAACAACAACACAAGCCCTTCCCCGTAGCCTGCAAGTTATGGGACTTTTTTTTTTCAAATTTCTCCCCATACCAATCTACTTTAGATATTATTTACCTATTTATTTATTTTAGATTTTGGGTGATAAAATTAGGTATATCTTACTGTATATCTTACGTAAAATGTATGAGCTGCAATGTTTGTTTTCTAAAATTAGAACAAAATTCTGTTTTGTCTGATTTAGGAAAGAGAAAACCTGCAAATAAGTGTAACCTGCATTATCATGTCATGTTGGTGCTAAATACCTCTTTGTTTGAACTACTTCAACAAGGAAATAACTGTATTAAGTATCCCCTTACAAAGTTTTCACCTGGGAGAGCTAGCATGAAGAAATGTAAGAAACCACCTACAAGAGGATGTAATTGAATTATTGCTTTATAGTACTTTGCTAATAAAGCAGTTAGTAAAAACATGGGAAAAATGGATAAAGATTAATTTAGCAAAAAAAATTCTGCCAAAGCACATACAGTTCTCATTACATGACAAAATTTTTTCTTAATCATTTGTTAAGAACACATTGTGATGAATGAAAAATAATGTAATACCTTTTAAACAATATTTTTTTCAAAATATGGATGGTTCCTACTTTTAAGTATGCATTCTACTTTTATTTGGATTATGAAAATACATAGACCCTGATCTGTTTATAATGTTTCAGATCCCCATTTGTTTATTTTTTAATGCTAAACTTAACAGTGAATACTATTACTAGACTTAATGCTCAATACTTCACTCAATTAAAAATATGAAGTTTTTTCTTCTCCTTTTCCTATAATAAAAAGTAAAATCTGAAAAATGCCAGAGTAGAAAAAAGGAACAAAATTCAATTACAGTACTATAATCGGATAACTGCTATTAACAAATTCCATCAGAGGCCGGGCGCGGTGGCTCATGCCTGTAATCCTAGCACTTTGGGAGGCCGAGGTGGGCGGATCACGAGGTCAAGAGATCGAGACCATCCTGGCCAACATGGTGAAACTCCGTCTCTACTAAAAATACAAAAAAATTAGCTGGGTGTGGTGATGCACGCCTGTAGTCCCAGCTACTCGGGAGGCTGAGGCAGGAGAATTGCTTGAACCCGGGAGGTGGAGGTTGCAGTGAGCCAAGGTGGGGCCACTGCACTCCAGCCTGGCGCCTGGTGATGGAGTGAGACTCTGTCTCAAAAAAACAAAACAAAACAAA
Source organism: Sapajus apella (assembly GCF_009761245.1). Lineage (NCBI taxonomy): Eukaryota > Metazoa > Chordata > Mammalia > Primates > Cebidae > Sapajus > Sapajus apella. Next base: position 23,392,104 of record NW_022436958.1, read on the forward strand.
ACAAATTCCATCAGATATAATTAATTAATTAATTATGGCAATGCTCTTTTAAAAAAATCACGTTCCATTTGATATAATCTGACTCACTAAGCCAACAAGGATTTAGTCATGATGAAATTTTAAGGCACGATTATAAATTAATATGTATTCATTTATAGTATTAATTTTTTTTCAGCTTTCATTTTAGAAACAGTGGTACATGTGTAGGATTGTTATGTGGTGTATTAGACCCAGGTGGTAAGCACTGTACCCAATAGGTAAATTTTCAACCCATATATATATATATATATGACAGCATAAAATACAATAGCTATCTAGATAATAATTGGTACCTGAATATTTCTGACAGAGAGACACAAAGTGGCGTTCACTGCAGGATGTAAAATTCCACGTCCCAGTAAAAGGTGATTTTTGGAGGTTGAGTATTAGGGCACAGTGGTAGCGGGACTCTTCATCGAAAAACTAAACAAAAAGGCAAATATATACAAGCAATTATGTAATAATGGTCTGAAGATCCTAGCAAGAAAAATTTAGATTCTAGATTGAATTTGTCCCCCTATAGAAAATTCCATTAAAGATTTGACCATGACATTTCCTTTTTTTTTTTTTTTTTTTTGAGACAAAGTCTCACTCTGTCACCAGGCTGGAGTGCAGTGGTGTGATCTTGGCTCACTGCAACCTCTGACTTCCTGGTCCAAGCAATTCTTCTGCCTCAGCCTCCTGAGTAGGTGGGATTACAGGCACACACCACAACACCCAGCTAATTTTTGTATTTCTTTTTAATAGAGGCGGAGTTTTACCATGTTCGCCAGGATGGCCTCGATCTCCTGACCTTGTGATCTGCCTGTCTCGGCTTCCCAAAGTACTGGGATTACAGGCGTGGGCCACAGCGCCCATCCTGACCGCCATTTCTAAGAAAATATTTGTGTTTGAGAGGGAGTCTTGCTCTGTCGCCCAGGCTGGAATGCAGTGGCATTGTGGGCTCACTGTAACCTTCACCTCCCAGGTTCAAGCAATTCTCCTGTCTCAGCCTCCCAAGTAGCTGGGATTACAGGTGTGCACCACCATGTCCAGCTAATTTTGTATTTTTAGTAGAGATGCAGTTTCATATTGGTCAGGCTGGCCTCAAACTCCTGACCTCAGGTGATCTGCCCTCTTCAGTCTCCCAAAGTGCTGGGAATACAGGCGTGAGCCATACCCGCCTGGACAGAAAATCTTAATAAACTTTCAAAGCATGGATAAAGGGCAATTAACTTATAAAAAAAACAGAATAGTGGCAATCTTGATAAAACAGATAAACTGTTATAAATAGGACAAAACGCCTCCAGTAATATTTAACACTTGACTACAGTTCAAGTAAGCAAAATCATAATGATTAATTCAACTTATTAGATTTTTATATACTTTTTGTAACAACTGTGTACCACATAACAGAATATACCTTAAAGCTCTGATCCTATACTAGTCCACTATAAAAATCTCCATATATTAAAACAAAGTATCTAGATTTCATTTTCTGATCACAATCAATAACATTAGATATGAAAATTTATTCCAAGTATATTATCCCTATACTTTTCTGTATATTTGAAACATATCACACTTAGAAAAATTAGAAAAGTAAGTTTATGCAAGGAGATACTGATAAAACAAAATGCTGCTTAGTAAATAGTAAACCAAAACTGAACTAAAATAATGATAGGAAAGAATAAAATGAGAAATATCAAAAAAAGAGGTTTGGGTAAAACTTTATGTGGAGGCAAATGTGTATTATTAAATGTATTCTCTCTTTTTTAAAAGGAATTATAAACTGAATTCAGTATAGGAGATTGGAAAATGAACAAAAACAGAACTGCCCCCCAAAAAAAAACAGGATAGAAAAATGTAGAAATAGTACTCATAACACAGGTCAAGCAATAGAGGTAGAGGGTGGAGAAGAGAGTGGACAAAACCAATAACATGCGTCTGTTTTTGTAAAAATCTGAATACTGCAAAATAAAAATGCAAGCAAAGATAATGAAGATTTTAAAAATATCATAAACAACTTCAATACATTTGAAAATCTAAATTAAATAGACAACTTTCTTGAAAAATACTAATTAACATAATTGTCATAAGGAAAAGTGGAAACACCAAAATGTACCAATAACTCTGAAGTAAATGGAAAATAATGGCTAATTTTTTTTTTTTTTTACTATCTGTACTATATTTAAACTATTAAATAAATTATCTTACATAATCCTTACATTGACCTTATGAGGTAGTGCAACAGTATCAGAGCTTGCAGATAAGAAATTGAGGCTTAAGAAAAGTTAAGTAAACTTTCAAAGGCATAGTAAATGGCCAAATTGGAATCCAAACCCAGGCAGTCTGACTCCAGAGCTTGGGCCCTTCACTGCTGCACCAAACTCCTTTATCATTAGAGTATGATCTCTGCAAAGAACAATATAGTGTATAATTCAAGATAGAAGAGAAGGTTTTGAATGTTATCTTTACAAAGAAATGATCAATGTTTAAAGTGAGGAATATGGTAATTACCCTGATAGGATCATTTATACAACGCATGCATGCACTGAAACATCACACTGCACATGATAAATTGGTACAGTGATTATGAGTCAATTATAAACAAGGAATAATTTAAAAAATTTAAAAAAGAAAAAATGCTCTCTGAAAAGTGTTCTAACATTTTGTAGGTAGTTCCTCCAAACTTTCAGGGAAAGATAATTCCCCAGGCTGAACCAGAATTTCAGAACACAGAAAAGATGGAAAGCTACCCAGTCATTTTATGAGGCTAACATGATCAGAAAAAAAAAAAAATGATAATATAGCATAAAAATTAACTCTATGAAGAGAGGTGAACACATTCCCAAGTAAAATTCTAAGAAATATAATTCAGTAGAATAGTAAAATATTAATCCACTCGGAGCATCCAGATTTTATAATAAGAATGTAAAAATGGTTTAATACAATATCTACTAATATATACCACATAGAAACAGGCCTAATGGTGAAAAAAACTGTGGCAATTTCAACAGATGCTGGAAACAAGTTTTAGAAAACCCAGTACTCATTTCTGATTAAAAGTTCTAAATAAGCTAGTTATAGAATGTGATATCTTAAACCAAGAGTCAACAAAATATTTAACAATGCAAGACTGTCCTGTTGAGGTCCAGAGCAAGTCTGGGATGGTGGCTCCTGGTATTTGCCATGGAAATTCTGGAAATTCTAGCATATGTAGTGAGGCATGAAATGAAAACGAGAGAGGTAACTACAGGAAAGAGGGGCACTGTTGCTCGCATATTATGTTTACCTAATTAGAAAACTCAAGAAAACCTAATGAAAAATTCAGAGAGAAAGAGAGGCCAAAGCGGGTGAATCACGAGGACAGGAGATAGAGACCATCCTGGCCAACATGGTGAAACCCTATCTCTACTAAAACACAAAAAACTAGCTGGGTGTGGTGGTGCGTGCCTATAGCCCCAGCTACTCAGGAGGCTGGGGCAGGGGAATCGCTTGGACCTGGGAGACAGGTTGCAGTGAGCCGAGATCACGCCATTGCACTCTAGCCTGGTGACTGAGCAAGACCCCGTCACATACAAAAAATTTCTCATATATGTAATATGTATATGTGTGTACATAACATATAATACAGTCAGCCCTTCACATCCATAGGTCTGAATCTGGATTCAACCAATTGCAGATGGAAACTATTTGAGAAAAAAATTTTTTGTCTATACTGAATATGTAGACTTTTTTTGTAATTATTCCCTAAAAAATACAGTATAACAACTATTTACATAGCATTTACATTGTAGTAGGTATTATAAGTAATCTAGAGATGATTTAAGTATACAGGAGAATGTAGGTTAAAAAAATTTTTTTTTGTCAAATATTTTCCATCTGTAGTTGGTCGAATCCAGATTCAGAACCCACAGATATGAAGGGCTGACTATAAGTTATATGCACATATACACACATTATATATATGAGAAATATTTTAAAATAGCTACTATACTGATCTAAATATTATAAAATATATATACACAGACACACATATATATACATATATGCATAGTCTTAATATATGATAAAAGAGGCATCCTATATCGATATATTGTTTTCTCTTTGAAAAAAAAAAAAAAAAAAAACCACAGACAGGGTTTTGTTGTGTTGCCCAGGCTGGTCTCAAACTTCTGGGCTCAAGTGATCCTCCTGTCTCAGCCTCCCAAAGTGCTATCCCAGGTCTATATTGTTTTTAACAAATGAAACTTTATACAATAAATGATGCTAGAACAAGTGGCTAAGATTTGGGAAAAGAATTAAGTATTCACTGATAACACGTATCATATACCATGGACGTAACATGCTATCAGAAAGGGGAAAACAAAACAAAACAGAGGCTGGGTGCAGTGACTCCTGCCTGTAATCCCAGCACTTTGGAAGGACCATGCAGAAGGGTCACTTGAAGCCAGGAGTTCCAGACCAGCCTGGGCAGCATAATGAAACGCTGTCTCTACAAAAAAAATAAAAAATTTAGCTGCACATGGTGGTGCACTTCTGCAGTCCTAGCTACGTGGAAGGCTCAGGCAGGTGAAATTGCTTGAGGCCAGGCTACAGTAAGTTATGAATGCACCACGGCACTTCAGCCTGGGTAACACAGTAAGACCCTGTATTAAAAAAAAAAAAAAAAAAAAGCAACCTATAAAACAAAGCTAGAAGACCATATGGGCATATATTTAACTAATATTTATAATTTACATGATGGGCTTTCTAACCTAAAAGCAATAGAGGAAAAGTAAAAGGAAATATACAGATTTGAACATATTAAAAATAGTCAAAATTTATTTCTGTAATGTTTTTGGCATTTACTCAAAAAAACTTAGAAAAGTATTTGCAATAAATACAAGAAATATAGGGTCAGCATATTTGATATTTCTGAAGTCAATAAAGTCAATAAGAAACACATGAAGGGTTTGATAGATAAATTTGCAAAGAAAAAGAACACTCACACTTGAACTATGAATGATTATTTAACTTATTGAAGTTTATTTTCATTAGAAATCAGAGAAAGATCAATGAAAATATGTTATCAAACTACCAAATTAAGAAGAATTTTAAAAAGCAAAGTGTCCATTAAAGGCAATATTGTAGAGAGGCAAAGGACACTGGCTCTGCAGACTAAGGAACCTTTTTAAATTTTTTTCTCTTTTTTTTTTCTCTCTTCTTTTTTTGAGATGGAGTCCCACTCTGTTGCCCAGACTGGAGTGCAATGATGTGATCTCAGCTCATTGCAACTTCCGCCTCCTGAGTTCAAGCCATTCTCCTGCCTCAGCCTCCCGAATAGCTGGGACTACATGTGCATGTTGCCACGCCCAGTTATTTTTTTGCATTATTTAGTAGAGATGGGGTTTCACCGTGTTGCCCAGGCTGGTCTCAAACTCCTGAGCTCAGACAGTCCTCCCACCTTGGCCTCCCAAAGTGCTAGGGTTACAGGTGTGAGTCACTGCGCCCAGCCTTTTTTCTCATTTTTTTTAATTAAATTTTTTTTTTAGAGACAGGATCTTGCTCTGTTGCCCACATTGGAAGGCAATGGTGCAATTGTTGCTCACCACAGCCTTGAACTCCAGGGCTCAAGCAATCCTCCCCCTCTCAGCCTCCAGAGTCTCTGGGATTACAGGTGTGAGCCACCATACCCACCCAGACCCAGATTTAAACTCTGGCTCTGCATGCATAGGCTGCATGATCTCTGGCAAGTTACTGACTCTGTCTTCACATTTCTAAGGTGGGGCACAGGTAATATCCCTATTTCATAGCTACTGGGCAAATTAAATGAAATAATGCATGTGATACATTAGCAGAGTGCCTGGCACATCTTTACTCCTTGATATGTGTTGGAAATTTATAATGTGCTGGTAAAGATAGAAGGGGAATCACAATATGGTGTGAATAGGAATGTAAATTCATAAGCCTTTCTGGAAGCAAGGTGGTAATCAGAGCTTTATAACTACTTATATTCTTTGATATGGCTACATGACTTCCAAAATCTCTCTTGAGGTATTCTGAAATACAGGCAAAGATTATACACGAAGGTGTTCATTGCAGCACTATTTATGATTGTGTAAAACTGTAAACAACCTAATACCCAGCACTGGTTAGGCAAATGATGGCATATCAATCAAGAAATATCGTGCAATCCAATTCACAATTACAAAAATGTGGAACCAATCCAAATGCCCATCAATCAACGAGTGGATAAAGAAATTGTGGAATATATATGCATATATGAAAAAACACTACTCAGCCATAAAAGGGAATGAATTAATGGCATTCACAGCAGCCTGGATGAGATTGGAGACTATTCTCTAAGTGAAGTAACTCAGGAATGGAAAACCAAACATCATATGTTCTCACTAATAAGAAGGAGCTAAGCTATGAGGATGCAAAAGCATAAGAATGACACAATGAACTTTGGGAGACTCCGGAGGAAAGGATGGGAAGGGGGTGAGGGATAAAAGACTACAAACTGAGTGCAGTGTATACTGCTCAGGTGATGGGTGCACCACAATCTCACAAATCACCACTAAAGAACTTACTCATGTAACCAAACACCACCTGTTCTCCAACAACCTACAGAAATTTCCTTAAAAAAGAAATATTGTGCAACCATTAAAATGCTTATCAAGTAGATCTTTTAATGGCTGA